>NC_057811.1:344140415-344156330 GCF_018294505.1 Triticum aestivum
CCCCTCGAAGCTCCCCAATGCGGCGCGGCCGAAGAAGGGAAAGACATCCGCGAAGAAGAACAAGGCGGCGGACGGCTCCGGCACCTCGAAGGCGAGGAGGAAGAAGCTTGCAGGGCGTGTGACGGGCGTGGCGGCTACCGAAGCGCCAGCGAGCTCACTCGTTGAGTCGGCGGCCGACGCGCACAACGTGTTCGACGATATGCCCCAAAGGTAGAAATTTTTTCCAACTTTTCTTTTCTTGTTATTTTTTGAATGCATTCATATAGATAGCTTATTTGCATTGTTCTATATATTTTGTAGTCTCAACGATGATGCATACATGTCAACTATGGGTGTTGGCTCCAACAATTCGCATTGGTCTCAAACCAATTACATGCACTTTGATGACCGTGAGTTCGAGGTGGACGAGGATGGTGAGGGCATTGTCGACGCACCGAAAGGAAGAGCGGGCAATTACACCAACGCCGAAGACATCTTACTATGCAATACTTGGTTGCAAGTGTCGAGGGATCCATCCGTTGGAGGTGATCAAAGTAGAGATGCTTATTGGAACCGGATGAAGGAACACTTTGATGTTCGCAACGTGAGTGGAATTGACCACTTCGAGCGATCTCTTCGGTCCCGGTGGTCGACAATCAACAAGGATTGTCAAAAGTGGGCGGCCGCACAAAAGGCGGTTGACAAGTTGAACCCAAGTGGCACCAATGAGGACGATAGAGTAAGTGCCATTTCATCCATGTTCATCATACTTGTTGTTGGTGTTTGAAGTGCTAACTTGTTTTGTTTTCATGTAGTTCAACATTGCACAAAACTTGTTCAAAGGAGAGGAGAAGAGGACCAAGAAGGGGAAGATCAAGAAAGGAAGACCATTTACCTTGGCTCATTGCTATGACGTGTTGAAGGATGATGAGAAATGGAAGAAGCGTGATGATTTGATGATTTGGATTTGAGCAACAAACGCAAGCGAACAATTGAGTTGGATGATAATGATGAGGAGGAGGATGCATCAAGTGATGACGGCAAGAGAAGCCCCACACCCAACTCGGTTTCATACTCGAAGCCAAAACGACCGGATGGGTGCAAGAAAGACGCAAAAGAAAAGAAAAAGAGGAAAGGAGATGATGAGCTCAAAAATGCTATGGAAGCTATTGTGAAGGCAAGAAAAGAAGCCAACGAGGTGAGGAAAATGGCAAGGAACCAAGATGCCGCGGCCGAGGAGAGGAGGTTGGCGGCCGAGGAGAGGAGGGTGGCGGCCGAGGAGAGGAGGGTGGCGGCCGAGGAGAGGAAGGTGCCTTTGGAGGAGAGGAAGGTGAGCAATGAGGAGCGGACTAGATTGTTGGAATGGGCACTTGTTCTTCTTGGACACATCTATCCTCAATGAGGCGCAAAAGGAGTATGTCAATCTTGCCCGTGAAGAAGTCTTGATCCAAAAAAGAGCCATGATTCGCGCAATGGGTGGCGGTGGCCTTGGCGCCATGGGTGGCGGTGGCCTTGGCGCCATGGGAGGCATGGGTGGCTTCGGAGCTACCGTGGGCGGCTTAGGTGCCATGGGTGGCTTTGGAGATATCATGGAGACCATGGGAGGCATGGGTGGTTTTGGAGCACCCCTCGGCGCCATGGCCGCCATGGGAGGCATGAGTTTTGCTTCTCTCATGGGAGGCATGGGTGCACCTCCGGCCGCCATGGGCGGAATGTCTTCCGGTGTGCCTCACACACCTTCCCATGAAAATGCCGTTGAAGATCTTGCCAACACCGTCCGAGCTTCACGTGATGCGGTGCGCGACAATGATGAGGAGGAGGAGGAAGAATCATCTTCAGAGGAGGAAGAATCGTCTTCGGAAGATGAGCACGAAGACGACGACGAGGCTTGATGTGTCTTTCGTTTGTGTCATGAACTTGGTTTGCACTTTGAACTTAGTTGGATGAACTTGTGGGCATGATTTTGAACTTGTGGGCATGAACTTTTATTCATCAACTTGTTTGTGTGAAATTTATATGCCATGTTCATTGCATTTTGAATGTTTGAAATCCATTTTATGTCCAAAATGCAATATATGGAAATGCCCCGGCGAGTCGCGCGCGCTGCATTTTTTGCGCGCTGCTGGAGCGACGCGTGCGCTGCATTTTAGCGCGGCTGTTGAAGCCAGCTGCCGGCCGCGCCAAACCAGGCGAAGGACGCGCGGCAAAGTAGTTTTTAGCGTGCGGCTTGTTGGGCGGCTGTTGGAGATGCTTTTAGATGCAAAAAATTTCATCTGGCTGGATTTTGAGGGGAGGTTAAGGGATAAGACCGGGGCGTGTCATTCGCTCAGATTGTCATGGGGAACAAACATTCAGTGTCATACGCTCAAAAAGATGCATTGAAGCGAATAGGGATTGACATATGTGTCAGTGATTTGCACACAAGAATTAGACGTACCAAAGAGCGGTCTCTAGGATCTGCTCCCCCCTCCTCCCTCGCGTCGCCCCGCAGGGGCGACTCGGGGGCGATCCAGATCCCGTTCGTCGCCACCCCCCTTCCTCCGCTTCTCCCCTTGCCGCCGCCGGAGGCAGCCGTCGGCAACCACGTGCGAACGCCGATGAGGGTGGCGGCGAGGTCTTCGGTCGCGTTTCCTCCCTGGGAACGGACCTAGGGTTCCAGGCGGCGGCCTTGGTGGCGTGGGCGGCGCCGTCCCGACGGCGGGCGGCGGACGCCGGAGTTGGGGCCGCCTCCCCTCGGCTGCGTGGGCGGCGAGGCGGCGGTGGACTGGGGCGTCGTGCGTTGGGGCCCCCGCGTCCCTCTTCACCAGATCTGAAGACGGTGTCCCGTCGCTTGCAGCAGCCTCCTCTATGTTAGGTTCGACCCGATCTGGTTGTTGGCTGCGTGGATGTGGAGTGGGGTGCTCTGGATCGGGGTAACCCCTTGGCCTCCGGCGGCGGCGGCGGCCACCTCGTCGTCTCCTTCCTGAAGGCGGCGTTGAGGTTCACCTCCCCCTCCTCCCCTTCCCCTGCACCCGGGTGAAAGCCCACAACTTTGGTTTGGGCGGCGGCGGCGCCATGGCAGCGTCGTTACCTTTTTGAACGCGCCGTTTTGGGTCTGTGGGGGGGCGGGCAGGCTGTTGTGAGCTTCGGGAGCTCCCGGTGGCGGCGGCTTCTCCTTCTGGTGGTGACTCTTCGCCATGGATGACCAGTTCCCTCCTATGGCCATCGTGCTCTCCCCCATGTGGTTCTGTCTGCCCGGCGGATAAACGCCCACGGCCTGGGCTAGAGGGGATAGTGGTCCCTCTTCGGCGACATGGACGCGACGGTGGCTGAGTTGGTGGCCTTGGCGAGCTCTGGTTCCTCCTAGTGGCTGTGTTGCTCAAATCAGTGCCGTGTCTTCTTGGGACGCCTATGGTCCTTGCCTTGCATCAACAACATGCTTCAATTGTGGGCTGCTGCTTGTGTTCGATGTGCTTGCTGGAGTGGTCGCGCCCTTTGCCTTCGGTCGGCCTGACATCTATGGCGAGCTTGCTCTCGGGGAGCAGTTTCTCCTTGTCGACGGCGCAGCATCACTCAAGCCTGTGCGTGAAGAGTTGGCCCTCGTCTGTTGGTGGTGGCTTTCAATCTTGTTGGCTTCAGGTGCAGAACGATCTCTTCCGGTGGCGCGATTCCCCTCAAGAACTTAGATCTTCAAGTTGTAGCCTTTTCTTTTATCGTTGCGCTTGTGCTTTCCTTTAGCTCCTTGTATCGGCCGCTGTAGGGTTGCATCCCTGTCTTATTTTCTTTCCTTGTTGCTGGGTCTGTTTCCGCTGTAATCCTGGCCGGTTGATAGCTTTGTTAATTCAAAGCCGGGCTATGCTCGAGCCCTTCTCGGGCTCGGATTGTGTCTTTCCCTAAAAAAAGAGCGTTCTCTAGAAAAACCATTCGGAGGAAGCGTCAACTCAATAGTTTTCCGAACAAACTCTACTATATCAATCTTCCTAGGGGTTAAAGGCCTCCCATTCCACCGAGGACATTGGTTTTTTGATTGGGTTCCTAATTTTGACTTGGTCAATAATTTTTCTAGACGCTCTCTCATCCAAATGAGATGTTTAATTTTAAATTTAGTTTATGATTTGGACCAGCCAATGATTTCTCAAATCAATCGGTAACAACATGCTTATAAAAATATATTAGTCTCATGGACGCTCTCTGTAGCATCAATATGATTTTGGATTGAGTTCCCAATTTTGTTTTGGTCAACAATTTCTCAATAAGCCCCCTCATTCAAGTGAGGTGTTCAATTTTGAATTTGATTCATGAATTTGATTGTCAATGATTTCTCAAATCAATTCATAACAACCAGCTTATGAAAATAAATCAGTCTCGCATCAACATGTGACACTATAGCACCAATATATATAATATTATCATCGCTACAAGAAACTTTCTTGCATATGTATGGGTTAATTTGCAAATAACACATAATTATACACCAGAGAGAGACCATCAAAATACTTCATTATAAACAAAAAACACTTCGGTTGTAAAAAAAACACTTCATCATCTCCACACACCAAACCAAAGAATTTTATTTATGAATTACATATATATATATATATATATATATATATATATATATATATATATCTATATATATATATATATATATTTCATCACTACAAGAAACTTTCATGCATATGTGTGGGTTAATTTGCAAATAACACATAATTATACCCCAGTAAGAGACCATCAAATACTTCATCTATACCAATATAAAAAGACTCAAATGGGCAGATTCAAACCATCTTGACCGTCAAATCATGTTATCTAGCGGTTCAAATCGCTCCAATGTTGAGCACCAAACACGTTTAACGCTCTAGTTACCCACCACTGCCATTGGTTATAAACACGTTTTGACTCAACGCTATCCCTTGAAATCTGCCATGTAATTAATATCCTACCATTCCCGCGAAAAAGTAATTAAAATCTTACCAAATACCAACGTGCAACAGATATATCTTACCTAATATAACATGCAACTAATATCCTACCTAATAATGCACGTACATTATTACTATTTATAAACAAAAAACACTTCATCATCTCCACACGCCAAACCAAAGACTTTTATTTATGAATTCTCAACAACACCAACCGTGCAGCGAAGCGCGCCCAATCCTTCTAGTTTACACCAAACCCAATCAATGCTGATATGATTCTTGAGCCCCAGTGTGGGCCAAGAACAGAGTCCAGTGAATCAATATTATTTTCACAGTTCAGATCTCATGAAACCACTTTTGCTTAGTTGGGCTTACACCAATTGGACAAAACCATGATTCAAAACCTTGGATAGTATCTCAATTTGGTAGAACCAGGGATCCTACCGGACCTGCTCCGTAGGTTGTAGGGGAAGGATGGAGCGGGGCGAGGCGATGAGCAAGTGCGCCGGCGGCTGGGCGCCGTCGCGTAGTAGGAAGATGGCGGCGGCGGCTAGGGTTGTAGGCGGCTAGGGTTTCCGGCTCCTCTGGGAGCCGGGCAATAGGGATAATAATATTCTTATTGCTTAATTTCAAAAAGAGTCTTACAACCTATATTTATAACCTAGATAACTTGCATAAGAATTAACCTAAGATAACTTGTGGGCCAAGCCCCTAACTACTGCCCGGTGGGCCTCCTCCGGTTATAAGCTAAACCGGTCATAACACTTCTCCCCGCCTGCACAAACAGCTCTTCCTCGAGCTGTAAGGTGGGGAAGTGCTTGCTGAAATCCTCGAGGTGATCAACCAGCGTCAAACACCTTCTTGACAGCTGGGGCGGCCAGGTCGGCAGCGACGGCGTCCTCCGGAATGTAGTCTGCAACCTCCAAGTAGAAGAGTCGCGGGCAGGCGTGGCCGGGCGTGTAGGGCTCGTCGCAGTTGAAGCACAACCATTGGCGGCGACGCTCGAGTAGCTTGGCTGAGGTGAGCCGGTGGAACGGGCGCGTCGCGGTCGCGACAAGGGGTGCCGCGGAAGCCTGCGCAGGCCGACCTGCGCGGAATCCGGCGAGGGTAGCGACCCAGTGGCCCGGGACGGTGATTCTTGCTGGATGGCCACCGCGCGGCGCTCGAACGCGCGGGCGTAGTACATGGCCGTCTGGAGATCCTGGGGTCCCCTAAGCTCCACGTCCACGCGGATGTGATCCGGAAGTCCACCGACGAAGAGGTTGGCCCGCTGCTGCGCCGTCACGCCCGACGCATGGCACGCCAGGGCCTGGAAACGGCCGGCGAAGTCCTGCACCATGGAGGTGAAAGGAAGGCGGCCGAGCTCCGCCAGTCGGCTCCCGCACACCAGAGGCCCAAAGCGAAGGAGGTAGAGCTCGCGGAAGCGCTCCCAAGGGGGCATGGCGCCCTCGTCCTGCTCGAGGGCGTAATACCAGGTCTGTGCCGCGCCGCGGAGGTGGTACGAGGCGAGCCAGGTACGCTCCGATGCGAGGGTGCGCTGCCCGCGAAAGAACTGGTCGCACTGGTTGAGGCAGTTGAGGGGGTCCTCCGTGCCGTCATAGGTGGCGAAGTCGATCTTGGCGAACCGCGGCGGTGTCTGGGTCGGAGCGCCGTGTCGAGCTAGCTCAGAGGTGCGGAGCAGCGAGGCGGGTGGCGCCTGGTCGGAGTACTCCGGGTAGGGACCGACGGAACCGGATGGCCCAACGAACTGCAAGAACGGAGTCGGCTGTTCGGGGGCTATGGTGTAGACCGGCGATGGCGAAGACCCAGCCGCCCACGCTGGAAGTGGCGACGGGGAGGGCGGGAACCGGACCTGATGGATCGGGAGGCCGGTCGGCGAGGGTGCCCCCGAGCTGGGCAGGGGCGGCGCCGGTGGTTGCAGCGGCAGTAGCGGGGGCTGGACGGGGGCAGCGGCTGCCGGGGACGGCAACGGCTGCAGGTGCCAGAGGGACGTCGTCGATGGTGGCGGCGGCAGATGCCATAGGCTCGCAGCGGCTGGTGGTGGCCCGCTGGAGTTCCCCGTCTGGAACGGCAACAGCGGGGGCCCGCCGCCTGCGGGTGCGCCCGGGAACAGCCACGGCGCAGGGTGGCCGTAGGTGGCGATCGGCGCAGCCGGCGGAAGGCCGTACGCTCCTGCCATGTACTGGTGGTACTGGTTCATGTGGAGCCCTTGGACGGCCGTCCCAAGCTGCTGCTGCGTGCTGGTCATCTGTTCCGGCGTGAAGACGGCGGATGGTGGCGGCGTGGAAGTGATGGGGGCCGGCGGTGGTGAGGAGCCCGCGGCGGTGACCGGGCCCGACAGCGTGGGGGCCCTGGCGGTGATCATCGGGGTGGACGTCATCGGGGCGGTGGTCATCGGCGCGAGGTGACGATGGGCAGCGGCGGTGATGACGTTGAAGAAGACATGATCAAACCCAAGCCTCTGGATACCAAATTGGTAGAACCAGGGATCCTACCGGACCTGCTCCATAGGTTGTAGAGGAAGGATGGAGCGGGGCAAGGCGATGAGCAGGCGCGCCGGCGGCTGGGCGCCGTCGCGTAGTAGGAAGATGGCGGCGGCGGCTAGGGTTGTAGGCTCCTCTGGGAGCCAGGCAATAGGGATAATAATATTCTTATTGCTTAATTTTAAAAAAAGTCTTACAACCTATATTTATAACCTAGATAACTTGCATAAGAATTAACCTAAGATAACTTGTGAGCCAAGCCGCTAACTATTGACCGGTGGGCCTCCTCCGATTATAAGCTAAACCGGTCATAACACAATTAGTACTGCTTAAAATAATGACAATTTTGGGAGAACAGAGCAATAGAATTACACATGGCTCTTTATTATTCTTTCCGAGACTCAGGAAGAAAGAGCAGTATGAGGAACTACACAACAAAGAATATGAAAAGTGAAAGTGACAGAGCGACTAACAGAGCAAACTGCACATCACTCAGCAGTTTCAGCGACTCAAAATGGAAAGGATAAATATATGAAATGACATTAAGAAACTTAGCACTGACTACCATACAACAAGACCAGTGTAGAGCGTCGCTTCAATGTCTAATGCTTCTTCCCACTTCCCAGGAGCAACATGATCCCGTCTTGACGAACTTGAGAGGCGGCAGACCAAGAGAATGCCATGCTCTTAGGCAGATGCCTTGTCGAACTTGAGGGGCTTCACCACCTCCCAGGTGAAGTCGGCATCATCACGGCCAAAGTGACCGTAAGCAGCGGTCTTGATGAACCTGTTTCCACCTTTCTTCAAGTCCAGGTTGATGCTGATCATCCCGGGCCTGAAGTCAAAGTTCTCCTTCACGAGCTTGAGGATCTCCCTGTCGGGGATCTTGCCGGTGCCGTAGGAGTCGACGAACACAGACAAAGGCTCAGGCACACCGATGGCGTATGAGATCTGCACAATGCAGCGGCGTGCGAGGCCGCTGGCGATGATGCTCTTGGCGGCCTGCCTGGCAATGTAGGCGCCACTGCGGTCGACCTTGGTTGGGTCCTTGCCAGAGAAGGCACCGCCGCCGTGGGCTCCCCAGCCACCATAGGTGTCGATGATGATCTTGCGGCCGGTGAGACCGGCGTCACCATGGGGGCCGCCGATGACGAAGCGGCCAGACGGGTTCAGGTGGAAGATGGTGTTCTCATCGAGGTACTTTGCGGGGATCACCGGCTTGATGACATGCTCCTTGAGGTCCGCAGCAATCTCGTCGTTGGTGACGGTCTCGTCGTGCTGGGTGGAGATGAGGACGGTGTGCACACGAACAGGTACCATGGCACCATCCTCGTTTAGGTACTCGACTGTGACCTGGGTCTTTCCGTCAGGCCTGACCCAGGCGCAGGTGCCATTCTTGCGGACCTCGGTGAGGCGAGCTCCGAGCTTGGTGGCAAGCACGTGGCTGAGGGGCATCAGCTCAGGGGTCTCGTCGGTGGCATAGCCGAACATGATGCCCTGGTCACCGGCGCCAACCTCTTCAGGACGCTTGGTGAAGTGTCCGTGAACACCCTGGGCAATGTCAGGGGACTGCTGCTCGATGTTGACGAGCACCTTGCAACGGTCGGCGTCGAGACCAACGTCATCAGAGATGAAACCGATGTTGCGGCAGGTGTCGCGCACGATCTTCTCATAGTCGACGGTGGCCTTGGTGGTGATCTCGCCCAAGACCATGACCATGTTGGTCTTGGTGACGGTCTCGCAGGCGACCTTGCTGTCGGCATCCTGGGCCAAGCAGGCATCCAAGACGGCGTCGGAGACCTGGTCACAGAGCTTGTCGGGATGGCCCTCGTTCACAGACTCGGACGTGAAGAGGAACGTCTCGGCCGCCATTTCTTTAGTGCTAGCGGTGCTCTGCAAATAGAAGAAATTCCGACGATTAGAATGAAACTCCAACGAGAAATTACTCCGTGTATTTTTTCATTAGTCAGAAAAGGCAACTAAAATCACGGTATTGTCCCAAGTACAGAGAATATGGACGCTCTCATGACCAATATACAGCACACGCCTCACAGCCTGGAAATAAGCCAGAGCAGCAAAAAAAAACACCCCAAAACAAGAAAAATAACAAATATGTCCCTGAGGGGGTTGATTGGTCAACCATCCTGCATCTGCCGCCGTCTAAGCCGCCATCGGAGGAAGGAGCGGCGAGAGCTTCGGGCCGAAGACCCGCCGCCCGCGGCGGGACACATCTCACTGTAGCACATCGAAGTGCCCGGTCGACCACGTCGAGGAGAAACACCGGAGCCGCCTGCCGACGACTAATCAAACCTGCGCCAGAACAGAAGCCGCCACCGCCGTCTCCATCAGAAGCAGCACCAGCCGGCGACTCCCCGTACACATCCACCCGGCCACACAGGAGCCCAAGAGCCAACAACCGCCGTGAGGACCACGCAGCCGGAGGAACAAAAGATCAATAGCGAAGTCGACTACGCCCGGAACCGGATACACAAAGCTCGCCGCTCCGACGAGGAGCCGCAGCACACTTATTGGACGTAGCGCCGCCGGCTGGACAGCGAGACCCACACACCTAATCCTACTCTCTACACACCGGCGCAGAGGACCCAGGGTTCCTCCCACCGTCGCCGGAGGGACAAGCGGAGGAGAGATGACCCCCCGCCTCGCCGTCGGCGAACGAGGAAGACGCGGTCCCCCCCTTTCGCCTCTCTTGGGGACTGCCGCCGATGACAGACTAATATTCTCCATGTTCAGGACGTGCTACTGCCAACTCATAACTACTAACTAGCATGTTCTTCGCATCACGATAAATCTAGTACTGTACTAGTAATTACGCCACCCACGTATGATGAAGAAAAATGATGAATTAAACATGGAAGATCGAAACATGAACAGGGCGTGGGGCGGGGAGGCTAACCTTGCGCTGCTTCTACTGCTCGATCGGGAGGCCGATGAACCGAGGGAGGGAAGAGGCGGAATGTATGCACGGCGTTGTACCAAGATCCCGGCTGCGCCTTATATAGCGGCGGGGGCCGCTGCAAGGTCGTGCGTGTGGCTGGTGGGAGCGTCGGACTGCACAACCTGTGCTGCGGTCGTTGGTGAAGCACTTCACCTCACCAACCCCATTATTTGGCGGTGGGTCAGATCACCTACCACCCGATTTATTTTCTTCTCCACTTGCCTAAGTTTTTTTTTTTTGAGGGATCTCCACTTGCCTAACTGAGCTGCGTAATAATCTCCACTTGCTCAAGTGAGCTGCATAATAATCTACACACCATGCGGTAGGCGTGGTGGTCAATTTCACGTTGCTTTGCCGGAGGCATGGATAGCGCAGCCCATGATCGGATACTATCAAAGGTGCGTTTGGTTGCAGCGGTGGGCAGTGCGCTCTGGGTCAAAGAAAAAAAAATATGTTTTGACTATAAGGGCATCTCCAATGACAACCTGCAAACTTTCCCTGCATCCGTCCGCGGATACGGGTGCAGAAGGCGGCCATCGAATAATACTCGCATATATTTCAACTAGTCTTTGAATCAACCGGATGAAATACATGTAAACACAGCGGATTTCATATAAACCGGACGAAAACATTTTCACTTTAGACATATTTTAACTAAAATGGTAAAAATATGTGCACGTACGGTCGCACGAAGCTTCATTCTCACGACACGAATACACTACACTACTCTATGGCCGTCCCGGTTGTTCCCTTTGTCTTCCCCATGTCCGGCAGCCCGCTCATCGAACTGCCGGGAGCCCCGGAGGCATTGGCGGAGCCACCTCCCGGCTAGCCGGGGCAGCTGCCCGGGCTATGCCATGCATTCTCCTTTGACCACTAGCAGTTAATGGAGAGCCAAGCATCATTTTGCAGGGGCAAACAACCAGCAGGCAGGAGCGTCGTGTACTTTGCCCCGGCTCACCGGCTGAGTTGGCTCCGCCACTGCCGGAGGTATATTCTTCGCGCGTATCTTCTCTATGTCCGGCTGTGCCGCTCATCGGGATGGCAAAGGGAGGGATCTCCACTTGCCTAAGTGAGCTGCGTAATAATCTCCACTTGCCAAAGTGAGCTGCGTAATACTCCCTCGTCCGGAAATACTTGTCGGAGAAATGGATAAAATAGTTGTTTCTAGAACTTAAACACGTCTAAATACATTCATCTCTGCGACAAGTATTTTCGGACGGAGGGAGTAATCTACACACCATGCGGTAGGCGTGGTGGTCAATTTAACCTTGCTTTGGTGGAGGCATGGATAGCGCAGCCCAGGATACGATCGGGTACTATGGAGTTGCGTTTGGTTGCAGCGATGGGCAGAGCGGCAGAGATGGTCTGGGTCAAAGAAAAAAAGTTTTGATTATAAGGGCATCTTCAACGGCGACCTGCAAACTTTCCCTGCATCCGTCCACGGACAGGAGACCTGTCCGCGGATACGCGTGCAGAAGGCGGCCATTGAACAATGCCTACATATATTTCAACTACTCTTTGAATCAATCGGATGAAATATATGTAAACGTGCGGGTTATACCATGGGGTCATATCCCCAACATTAGCCTTTAGATTGACTTGAATTTATTCATGTCAATCTTCGGATCGATAATAATTCCGGGTCATCTTCCTTTTGAATCTGCATCGTGGTCGGGTTATAGGTTCCGGCTTATGATACTCTCACACTTGTCATTTTCTATCTATTTGAAAGTATAACGTCATCTTCCAGATTTTCACGAGCTCAAGCGTGACATCATAGCGAATCTTTTATGTATATCTGCCAAACCCGAAAATCGAGGCATCCCTTACTCGAAAAGTTATAGTGCCTCCTCTATTTTTGCGCCTACCTATTCTCCTTCTCTTTTTCCTTATAAATATACCCGTAGGGGTTCTTTTTCCACTTTTACCTCTTCACCCCTCCAGTCGCCTTATTCCTTGCGCCCCGGTCTTCCGCAACCAAAGCTCCGCCACCGCGCGACTGCAAGCCCTCCGACGACGTCGTCTGTGTTCTCTGCTTCGCGCACGTCGTCGTCGAAGTTGCTCAAGAACTCCCTCGAAACACCCACTGCATCAAGGTATGTTTGATCTCCTCTTTTAGATCTGTAGAAATACCCCATTGTTCCTCGCATCTCGTTGTAGTTCATCAGTGTTCTTTGCGGTTCATCGCCATAATTTGGGATATATTTAGTTTGTTTTGTGCTACTCATAGAAACACTGCGGTGGCGATTGCAATACCATTCTAGCATCTAGGAAACTCACATTGCCATTCAATCTTGTCAATGGACCTGCTATTGCTTCCACTGTGTGCTCTAGGTTTTGATAAATGTTTATTTTCCAATGCTTTTGTAGATCTGTGACTGCAAATGTTTCAATAGAAACTTGTTTCTGTCCCAACACTTAGCTGAAAACCCAAAGTTTTCAAATAGGATGAGTCGCCTTATGTCTTGCTGGCTCATTGATACGTCCATTTTGCATCATGTTTTCTTACTGTTATTTATGATGTTTTTATCCATAATAATGCTTTTTGGAGTAATTCTAATGCCTTTTCTCTCATAATATGCAAGGTATACACAAAGAGGGAGAATTCCGGCAGCTGGAAATTTGGACCTCGAAAAACTATGTCAGGCTACCTATTCTCCACAACTCCAAATAAGCTGAAACTTCACGGAAATTTTTTATGGAATATTTAAGGAATATTGGAGCAAATAACTACCAGAGGGGGCCCACCAGGTGGGCACAACCCACATGGGCGTGCGAGGGAGCCCAGGCGCACCCTGGTGGGTTGTGCTCACCCAGGCCCACCTCCGGTGCCCATCTTCTGGTATATAGGTCATTTTGACCTAGAAAAATAAGGAGAAGACTTTCGGGATGGAGCGCCACCGTCTCGAGGAGGAACTTGGGCAGGAGCACTTTTGCCCACCGGCGTAGCGATTTCGCCGGGGGAACTTCCCTCCCGGAGGTGGAAATCATCGTCATCATCATCACCAACAACTCTCCCATCTTGGGAAGGGCAATCTCCATCAACATCTTCAACAACACCATCTCATCTCAAACCCTAGTTCATCTCTAGTGTTCAATCTTGTTACCGGAACTATAGATTGGTGCTTGTGGGTGACTAGTAGTGTTGATTACATCTTGTAGTTGATTACTATATGGTTTATTTGGTGGAAGATTATATGCTCAGATCCATTATGCTATTTAATACCCCTCTGATCTTGAGCATGATTATCATTTGTGAGTAGTTACTTTTGTTCTTGAGGTCACGGGAGAAATCATGTTGCAAATAATCATGTGAACTTGGTATGTGTTCGATATTTTGATAGTATGTATGTTGTGATTCCCTTAGTGGTGTCATGTGAACATCGACTACATGACACTTCACCATATTTGGGCCTAAGGGAATGCATTGTGGAGTGATAGAAGCTTAAACCCCAGTTTATGCGCTACTCCGTAAGGGACCGATTGGATCCAAAAGTTTAATGTTATGGTTAGAATTTATTCTTAATACTTTTCTCGTAGTTGCGGATGCTTGCGGGAGGGTTAATGTAGCGACCAGACCTCAAATAGTCTGATCTATCGTGCACCAGTGTCATCCCTGGATCAGTAATGCTGACACGCATAGTACTTGGAGGATTTATAACAGAGTAGCAATCACACACTTATTACATCGAGTATCTCAAGAGAGAAGTAAGTATGACAAATATGGCTTAAGGCCATCTAAAACGATAACAGCGGAAGACTTGGAAGATAAGTGAGTCCATCAACTCCAACGGCATCACTGAGTATAAGACCACGACCTAAGGCACCTTACTCGTCGTCTGAAAAGTCTGCAACATGAAACGTTGCAGCCCGAAAACGGGTCATCACATGGAATATGCTGGCAATGTAACACATAGAGAGTAATGAACAGAATAATGCTATACTACATGCATATATGGCTGGTAGAAGGCTCTATGGTTACAGTCTTGCGAAAAGCCAAATTTTCCCTACTGCAAAGGAATAAATTTTATTTAACTATCATGGTGGTTGTTAAACATTGAGAATGGTTGACAGCATTCTCAATCCCAATTAAGTATCATCATCAAAACCCAACAAAAATAATTAAAGTAACATGATGAGATTCACATGATAATCCAGATACTAGATACTCAAGGTGTCCATAACCGGGGGACACGGCTAACCATGATTAGTTTATACACTCTGCAGAGGTTTGTGCACTTTTCCCCACAAGACTCGATCTCCTCCGTTAGATTTCTCGCACTACATGGTGTTTGAGAAACAGATGACCGAGACACAGTCTTTCAGAAGTGTTTGCACCATACGAATGGGTAGACAGTACCACCTACATCCCCTACATATGCTAGTCTACCACTGTAAGAGTTCACACGACCTACTCAACTATGCTAGAGCCCATAATAGCTTGTGGCTGCACACGGAAGTTTCTAACATGAATAATCTCATGATCCCTTTGAACCTGGGTGGCGGTTCAAAGAAAAACAGGCAATCCTGGAATACCCAGGTACCTCAATCCACCCAGATGTGTGTTTTAGTTGCCACCTTAAGTTTAACCATTAATTAACAATCTCACATCTGTCATGGTAACACTCAAACCCAATCCACGTCCACTAGCATAGCATAACGATATAAGCAAACGTAGAAGTAACTCCCAAGGGTTTGATAATAAACAGGGCAATAGGTACTACCTCATCTACTTCCCAGAACCCACAATTTAATTAGATCCTAATCATGCAATGTTTGAGGGTTGATCTAATGCAATAAAACTGGGTAGTAAAAGAAGTATGATCAAAGTGTTACTTGACTTGCTGATGATTCGTGAAACCTAGAGATTCGAAGTAGCAAGCGGCGCACTCCGGGTACTCTATCGCAAACAAACAAGCATACAGTAAGCACTCAACTAATGCACAAGTAAAACTCAAATAAAAGATCTAACCAGAAAGTTCAACTTAAGAACTCCGGTTTGCAAAAAGAATCAAATCAAACGAAGCAACGGAAGTCAAACGGCGAAAGAAACAAGCTTCGTTTACTAATCTGGATCTAGGTCAAATTTTATAGTAGCAAAAACTTGTTTGAGTTGGTTAAACGGAAAGAGAATTTCGAGACGAAACTTTAGGCGCTTGAATCGCCTGATTCCGATAAACGAGCGAAAAGTTAAACTAAAACGAAAAACAAATCGGAAATCGCGATCGGGAAAAATCGCGGAAAATCCGACGAAAAAAAACTGACGAATAGTTAATCGAACGGACGTTCGTTAACAGCAACTAAACGATGAACACGTTCGTTAAAACGAACAGACCGGCGAACGTTCACTAACTAACTAAACCGAAAAAAATAAACCGATCTATAAAAGAAATAAACCTAGGGTTTCAAAATAAACCGAATCGGTTTTCCGGCGAAAACCGGCGCGGCGGCTACCTCGGTCCGGCAGGATTCCGGCGGGGTCGGGCGGGGCTCCGGCGGGCTTCGGGTGAGGGCGGCGAGGGGCGGGTGAGGCGGCGGGGCGTCGGGCGGTGGGGTTCGGCGTCGGGGCGGCGGCTTCCCGCGGCGGCGGCGT
>NC_057811.1:344157061-344163675 GCF_018294505.1 Triticum aestivum
GGTCGGGGCTTCGAGCGGGGGCGGCTCCGGTAGGGGTGGCGGGGAACGTGGCGGCGGCGGCGGTTTATATAGGTGGGAAGGGGGGGAGGTGGCTTGGGGGAGGAGTAAGGCGGCGGGGCGGCGTGGTCCTCCCGGACTCGGGCAGCGGCGCGGCTTCGGTCTCCAGGTGGGGGACGACGACGGGGATGGGCCGGCCTGGCTCGGCTGGGCTTCGGCCCAGTCGGCGCGCGGGATTTTTTTTAAATAATTCCGCCGAAACTAAAAAAAATCCTAGAAAAAATAAATAAAAATCTAAAAATGCCAGAATAAAATTTCACCGTCTAATTAAAATAATTAGAACGAGATGAACATTTTCTTGACCCTAAAATGCAGTTTTGAAAACGTGCAATTTTTCTAATGCAAATAAAATTGCAATAAAATCCGAATAAAATCAAAATTTGATTTTAATATTTTCCTCCAATATTTCAATTATTTTGAAGAAGTCATATTTTCTCCTCTCATATATTTTAATATGAAATATTTTTTGGATTGAAAAATAATTAAAACAAAAATCCTCGTTTCATTATTTGATAAAAATCAAATATGAAAACTGGGAAAATCCCCAACTCTCTCCGAGGGTCCTTGAGTTGCTTAGGATTTCGAGGATTTGCCAAAATGCAATAAAATATGCTATGCAATGATGATCTAATGTATAACATTCCAAATTGAAAATTTGGGATGTTACAAACCTACCCCCTTAAGAGGAATCTCGCCCTCGAGATTCGGGTTGGCTAGAAAATAGGTGAGAGTGGTCTTTCCGTAGATCTTCCTCTCGCTCCCAGGTGGCTTTGTCCTCGGTATGGTGACTCCACTGAACTTTGCAAAACTTGATAACCTTGCTGCGGATGACTCGGCTGGCATACTCAAGAATCTTAACTGGTTTCTCCTCATAGGTCAAGTCACTATCCAGCTGAATCGCTTCCAATGGCACCGTATCTCTCAGTGGTATCTCAGCCATCTCTGTGTGGCACTTCTTCAACTGGGATACGTGAAATACATCATGAACTCCTGACAATCCTTCAGGCAATTCCAGCTTGTAAGCAACTTCTCCCATACGCTCCAAAACTTTGTATGGTCCTACAAAATGTGGCGCTAACTTTCCCTTAACACCAAAGCGCTTCACTCCTCGAAGTGGTGATACTCGTAGGTAAACTCTGTCTCTGACTTCGTAAACTGTCTCCTTGCGTTTAGAATCCGCATAGCTCTTCTGCCTGGATTGGGCTACCTTGAGTCTATCGCGAATCAACTTCACCTTCCGTTCAGACTCTTTAATCAAATCTAGTCCAAACAACTGGCGGTCTCCAACTTCGTCCCATAACAATGGTGTTCTACACCTCCTTTCGTACAAAGCTTCGAAAGGGGCCATCTTTAAACTGGATTGATAACTGTTGTTGTAAGAAAACTCTGCATACGGCAAATTGTTGTCCCAACTAGATCCATAATCTAGCGCACAAGCTCTCAGCATATCTTCCAAAATCTGATTGACTCTCTCGGTCTGTCCGTCTGTCTGTGGGTGAAAGGCTGTACTGAACTCTAGCCTGGTACCCAAAGTTTCATGTAACTGATTCCAAAACTTTGAAGTAAACTGGGTTCCTCTATCTGATACAATGGTCCTCGGAACTCCATGCAGACATACGATCCTGGTCATGTATATCTTTGCCAACTTAGCACTGCTGTAAGTGGTCTTCACTGGGATGAAATGAGCTACTTTCGTTAAGCGATCGACTACAACCCATATTGAGTCATAGCCTGAACAAGTCCTTGGCAATCCAGTGATAAAATCCCTTCCTAACTTGTCCCACTTCCATTCGGGTATCGGCAATGGCTGTAACAGTCCTGCTGGCTTCTGATGCTCTGCCTTCACTCTCTGACATACATCACAAACTGCTACATATTCCGCAAAATCTTTCTTCATTCCGGTCGACCAGAAAGTATCCTTCAAATCCAAATACATCTTGGTATTTCCTGGGTGAATCGAATACGGTGAATCATGGGCCTCTTGCAGAATCAACTTCCTAATCTCGGGGTCGTTAGGCACATAAACGCGGTCCTCAAACCATAAGGTATCGTGCTCGTCCTCACGAAATCCCTTGGCCTTTCCTTTGCTCATGTTCTCCTTTATCTTGGCAATCTCCTTGTCAGTCTTCTGAGCTTCCCTGATCTTATCCATCAGAGTAGACTGAATTTCTAATGCTGCTACATAGCCTCTCGGAACTATCTCCAAACATAGCTCGCGAAGATCCTCGGCTAATTCTTTCGGTAACTCTCCGGTCATGAGTGTGTTGACATGGCTCTTGCGGCTCAACGCGTCTGCTACTACGTTAGCCTTTCCGGGGTGATAATGCAATCTCATATCATAATCCTTTATGAGCTCCAACCATCTCCTTTGCCTGAGATTCAACTCCTTCTGTGTGAAGATGTATTTCAAACTCTTGTGATCCGTGTACACCTCACAGTGGTTTCCGATGAGAAAATGTCTCAATGTCTTTAGCGCATGTACTACGGCTGCTAACTCCAAATCGTGCGTAGCGTAATTCAGCTCATGGGGCTTAAGCTGTCGTGAGGCATATGAAACAACTCTTCCTTCGTGCATCAGCACTGCTCCAAGTCCTCGACGTGAAGCGTCGCAGTAAACTTCATAATCCTTGCGCTGATCTGGCAAAATCAACACTGGTGATGTAACCCAACGTTTCTTCAATTCCTGAAAACTAGCTTCACATTCCTCAGTCCAATTGAACCTGGTATCTTTCTTCAACAGCTCCGTCATGGGTTTTGCAATCTTTGAGAAATTCTCAATGAATCTTCGGTAGTATCCTGCGAGTCCAAGAAAACTCCGGATTTCTCCAACTGATGTGGGTGATTCCCAGCTTGTTACTGTGTCAACTTTGGTGGGGTCTACTGCTATTCCTTCTCCGGATATAACGTGTCCGAGGAATCCAACTTCCTTCAGCCAAAACTCACATTTGTTGAACTTGGCGTATAACTGATGTTCTCTGAGCTTCTCAAGTACCAAACACAAATGCTCCTTATGCTCCTCTTCGTTCTTTGAGTAGACCAAAATGTCATCAATGAACACTACGACGAACTTATCCAAAAACTCCATAAACACTTTGTTCATCAGGTTCATGAAATAGGCAGGGGCGTTAGTCAGACCAAATGACATAACGGTATACTCATATAGCCCATACCTGGTGGTAAAAGCCGTCTTAGGTATATCCTGCTCTCGAATCTTCAACTGATGGTATCCCGATCGCAGATCGATCTTGGAAAATACCTTAGCTCCTTGCAATCGGTCAAACAAATCATTGATCATCGGCAGTGGGTACTTGTTCTTGATGGTCACTTCATTCAGTCCTCCATAATCAACAACCATCCTTAACGATCCATCCTTCTTATCCACTAGAAGCACTGGCGATCCCCAAGGTGAAGAACTTGGGCGAATATAGCCTTTATCCAGTAACTCCTTAATCTGCTTCTTAATCTCCTCCAAATCTTTTGCGGGCATTCTGCTGCTGAATCAACTGAGTGATCTCCGGTGGGAAAAAAATCCGGTGTCGCGTCTCGGAGGCATCTGATAGGTTTAGAAAAGATGAGAATTTAGAATAGAATGAGGTCTAGAGAGAAAACACTGCCCATATGCTCATGAGACAAACACAATCAATATCACTCAATCAATTCAAACAAGGCATACAATCGATCTAACTATCGTTACAAAGTGCTCGGAATATACTATATACATGGGGGAATACTACTACTGATTATGGTGGTCTACTAGAAATTTTGTTCGGTCGAAGACTCCATGATATCTGCTCCAGCTTCATCAACAAAATCATCTTCACTGGGGTCCGAGTCAGTGTCGTCGATGATGATGTAGTTATCCGGGCAAGTGCAATCATCATCTTCTCCTCCTGGTGCTGGGTCTCCCATGAATACTCCGATCTTCTTTATCAGGTCATCATTCTTCTCCACCAGTGCGACGATTTCCTCCATATAATCCTCGCGTGTAGCCTTGAGTTCTTCCTCCAACTCCGTGATCTTGGTCAATGCCTTCTTCAGATCTATCATGTCTGCGCACATCTGGTTCTCCTGGCGACGAATGTGTTGGTTTTGCTCCTGGATGAAAGCTGCAATTGATCCACCCTTCTTGGTGCTGATCATCTCCCATTGCTCATCTCGGCGTTCACAAATCTGATAAATAGTATCCTTAAGCTCCCTGTGGTAGACTTCTCCAATGCGTCCCATAGTGATGTGGGCTGCCATGCTCTTCCCTAAACTCCAGGTTGGTGCATCAAAGGAAAACTCTATAGGCTCAGTGACTGGCGTAAATGTCCTTCCTGGAACTTGAACTTGAATCTTCCAGCGCTCTTCTTCTGGTAGTGTGGCGTTGTAGGTCCCGGTGAAGGTTGGTATTCCGATGTTCAGGTACTTAGTGACTTCCTTCAAGTGTCGTCCAAAAGGTGTATCTTCATCTGGTTGCATGAACTTCTTCCTTGCATCCGCCATTCCTAAAAGAGTAGAAAATGGAGAGGAGTCAGAAATGAAAAGAGAGTAGTGTTCTAGGGTTTAAGCTTAGTGGTCGTGTCCTACAGTCAGCGTGTGCTCTGATACCACCTTTGTAGCGACCAGACCTCAAACAGTCTGATCTACCGTGCACCAGTGTCATCACTGGATCAGTAATGCTGACACGCACAGTACTTGGAGGATTTATAACAGAGTAGCAATCACACACTTATTACGTCGAGTATCTCAAGAGAGAAGTAAGTATGACAAATATGGCTTAAGGCCATCTAAAACGATAACAGCGGAAGACTTGGAAGATATGTGAGTCCATCAACTCCAACGTCATCACTGAGTATAAGACCACGACCTAAGGCACCTTACTCGTTGTCTGAAAAGTCTGCAACATGAAACGTTGCAGCCCGAAAACGGGTCAGCACATGGAATATGCTGGCAATGTAACACATAGAGAGTAATGAACAGAATAATGCTATACTACATGCATATATGGCTGGTAGAAGGCTCTATGGTTACAGCTTTGCAAAAAGCCAAATTTTCCCTACTGCAAAGGAATAAATTTTATTTAACTATCATGGTGGTTGTTAAACATTGAGAATGGCTGACAGCATTCTCAATCCCAATTAAGTATCATCATCAAAACCCAACAAAAATAATTAAAGTAACATGATGAGATTCACATGATAATCCAGATACTAGATACTCAAGGTGTCCATAACCGGGGACACGGCTAACCATGATTAGTTTATACACTCTGCAGAGGTTTGTGCACTTTTCCCCACAAGACTCGATCTCCTCCGTTAGATTTCTCGCACTACATGGTGTTTGAGAAACGGATGACCGAGACACAGTCTTTCAGAAGTGTTTGCACCTTACGAATGGGTAGACAGTACCACCTACATCGCCTACATATGCTAGTCTACCACTGTAAGAGTTCACACGACCTACTCAACTATGCTAGAGCCCATAATAGCTTGTGGCTGCACACGGAAGTTTCTAGCATGAATAATCTCATGATCCCTTTGAGCCTGGGTGGCGGTTCAAAGAAAAACAGGCAATCCTGGAATACCCAAGTACCTCAATCCACCCAGATGTGTGTTTTAGTTGCCACCTTAAGTTTAACCATTAATTAACAATCTCACATCTGTCATGGTAACACTCAAACCCAATCCACGTCTACTAGCATAGCATAACGATATAAGCAAACGTAGAAGTAACTCCCAAGGGTTTGATAATAAACAGGGCAATAGGTACTACCTCATCTACTTCCCAGAACCCACAATTTAATTAGATCCTAATCATGCAATGTTTGAGGGTTGATCTAATGCAATAAAACTGGGTAGTAAAAGAAGTATGATCAAAGTGTTACTTGCCTTGCTGATGATCCGTGAAACCTAGAGATTCGAAGTAGCAAGCGGCGCACTCCGGGTACTCTATCGCAAACAAACAAGCATACAGTAAGCACTCAACTAATGCACAAGTAAAACTCAAATAAAAGATCTAACCGAAAAGTTCAACTTAAGAACTCCGGTTTGCAAAAAGAATCAAATCAAACGAAGCAACGAAAGTCAAACGGCGAAAGAAACAAGCTTCATTTACTAATCTGGATCTAGGTCAAATTTTACAGTAGCAAAAACTTGTTTGAGTTGGTTAAACGGAAAGAGAATTTCGAGACGAAACTCTAGGCGCTTGAATCGCCTGATTCCGATAAACGAGCGAAAAGTTAAACTAAAACGAAAAACAGATCAGAAATCGCGATCGGGAAAAATCGCGGAAAATCCGACGAACAGTTAATCGAACGGACGTTCGTTAACAGCAACTAAACGGTGAACACGTTCGTTAAAACGAACGGACCGGCGAACGTTCACTAACTAACTAAACCGAAAACAATGAACCGATCTATAAAAAAAATAAACCTAGGGTTTCAAAATAAACCGAATTGGTTGTCCGGCGAAAACCGGCGCGGCGGCTACCTCGGTCCGGCGGGATTCCGGCGGGGTCGGGCGGGGCTCCGGCGGGCTTCGGGTGAGGGCGGCGAGGGGCGGGTGAGGCGGCGGGGT
>NC_057811.1:344164238-344180847 GCF_018294505.1 Triticum aestivum
GGGGCGGCGGCTTCCCGCGGCGGCGGCGTCGAGCTTCTCCGGCGGCTCGGTCGGGGCTTCGCGCGGCGGCGGCTCCGGTCGGGGTGGCGGGGAACGGGGTGGCGGCGGCGGTTTATATAGGTGGGGGGAGGTGGCTTGGGGGAGGGGTAAGGCGGCGGGGCGGCGTGGTCCTCCCGGACTCGGGCGGCGGTGCGGCTTCGGTCTCCAGGTGGGAGACGACGACGGGGATGGGCCGACCTGGCTCGGCTGGGCTTCGGCCCAGTCGGTGCGCGGGATTTTTTTTAAATAATTCTGCAGAAACTAAATAAATAAATAAAAATCTAAAAATGCCAGAATAAGTTTTCACCGTCTAATTAAAATAATTAGAACGAGATGAACATTTTCTTGACCCTAAAATGCAGTTTTGAAAACGTGCAATTTTTCTAATGCAAATAAAATTGCAATAAAATCTGAATAAAATCAAAATTTGATTTTAATATTTTTCCTCCAATATTTCAATTATTTTGGAGAATTCATATTTTCTCCTCTCATATATTTTAATATGAAATATTTTTCGGAGTGAAAAATAATTAAAACCAAAAATCCTCGTTTCATTATTTGATAAAAATTAAATATGAAAACCGAGAAAATCCCCAACTCTCTCCGAGGTTCCTTGAGTTGCTTAGGATTTCGAGGATTTGCCAAAATGCAATAAAATATGCTATGCAATGATGATCTAATGTATAACATTCCAAATTGAAAATTTGGGATGTTACAGTTAATCATAAGTAGGAGGTTTTTTCAAGTAAGAACAACACCTAAGCACCGGTCCACCCACATATCAAATTATCAAAGTACCGAACACGAATTAAACCAACATGATCAAAGTGACTAGATGAAATTCTCGTGTACCCTCAAGAACACTTTGCTTATAATGAGACCGTTTTGGCCTGTCCTTTGCCTCAAAAGGATTGGGCTACCTTGCTGCACTTTTGTTACTATTATTGTTACTTGCTCGTTACAAATTATCTTTCTATCAAACTACTCCGCTACTTACAATTTCAGCACTTGCAGACATTACCTTGCTGAAAACCACTTGTCATTTCCTTCTGCTCCTCGTTGGGTTCGACACTCTTACTTATCAAAAAGAGTTACAATTGATCCCCTATACATGTGGGTCATCAAGACTATTTTCTGGCACCGTTGCCGGGGAGTGAAGTGCCTTTGGTAAGTGGAATTTGGTAAGGAAACATTTATATAGTGTGCTGAAATTTATTGTCACTTGTTACTATGGAAAACAATCCTTTTAGGGGGTTTGTTCGGGGTATCTTCACCTCGACCGGAACCACAATTAGCTACCCCTCAACCTACTGCACCTACTGAAAATATTGAATAAGAAATTCCTTCGGGTATGATAGAACAACTGCTAGCTAATCCTTATGCAGGATATGGAACCGAACATCCTGATATGCACTTGATATATGTAGAACAAATTTGTGGATTGTTCGAGCCTGCAGGTCTACCCAGGGATGAAGTTATGAAAAAGGTTTTCCCTTTATCTCTGAAGGGAAAAGCATTGGCATTGTATAGGCTATGCGATGATATTGGATCTTGGAATTGGAATAGTTTGAAATTGGAGTTCCACCAAAAAAATTATCCTATGCATCTAGTTCATCGTGATCGGAATTATATATATAATTTTTGGCCTCGTGAAGGAGAAAGTATCTCTGTGGCTTGGGGGAGGCTCAAGTCAATGTTATATTCATTCCCCAATCATGAGCTCTCAAGAGAAATTATTATCCAGAACTTTTATGCTCGGCTTTCTCATAATGATCAAACCATGCTTGATACTATAGGGGAACACAGTAATTTCAAAAAAAAATCTACGCACACACAAGATCCATCTAGGTGATGCATAGCAACGAGAGGGGCGAGTGTTGTCCACGTACCCTCATAGACCGAAAGCGGAAGCATTATGACAACACGGTTGATGTAGTCGTACGTTTTCACGATCCGTCTGATCCTAGCACCGAAGGTACGGCACCTCCGCGATCTGCACACGTTCAGCTCGGTGATGTCCCACGAACTCTAGATCTAGTTGAGGTCGAGGGAGAGCTTCGTCAGCACGACGGTGTGGTGACGGTGATGATGAAGCTACCGGCGCAGGGCTTCGCCTAAGCACTGCAATGATATGACCGAGGTGGAAATCTGTGGAGGGGGGCACCACACACGGCTAAACAATCAACTTGGGTGTCTATGGGGTGCCCCCTCCCCCGTATATAAAAGAGTGCAGGAGGGGGAGGGCCGGCCCTCTCATGGCGCACCCAAGGGGGGGAGTCCTACTCCCGGTGGGAGTAGGATTCCATCTTTCCCTAGTTGGAGTAGGAGAAGAGGGAAAGAGGAGAGAGGAAGAAGGAAAGGGGGGCGCCGCCCCCCTTCCCTAGTCCAATTCGGACCCAAGGGGGAGGGGGGGCGCGGCCTGCCCTGGCCGTCCCTCTCTCTCTCCACTATGGCCCATTAAGGCCCAATAACTCCCCGGGGGGTTCCGGTAACCCCCCGGTACTCCGGTAAATGCCCGAACTCACCCGGAACCATTCCGATGTCCAAACATAGCTTTCCAATATATCGATCTTTATGTCTCGACCATTTCGAGACTCCTCGTCATGTCTGTGATCACATCCGGGACTGCGAACAACCTTCAGTACATCAAAACACATAAACTCATAATACCGATCATCATCGAACGTTAAGCGTGCGGACCCTATGGGTTCAAGAACTATGTAGACATGATCGAGACTCATCTCCGATCAATAACCAATAGCGGAACCTGGATGCTCATATTGGTTCCTACATATTCTACGAAGATTTTTATCGGTCAAACCGCATAACAACATACGTTGTTCCCTTTGTCATCGGTGTGTTACTTGCCTGAGATTCGATCGTCGGTATCTCAATACCTAGTTCAATCTCGTTACCGGCAAGTCTCTTTACTCATTCCGTAATTCATCATCCCGTAACTAACTCATTAGTCACATTGCTTGCAAGGCTTATAGTGATGTGCATTACCGAGAGGGCCCAGAGATACCTCTCCGATACACGGAGTGACAAATCCTAATCTTGATCTATGCCAACTCAACAAACACCATCAGAGACACCTGTAGAGCATCTTTATAATCACCCAGTTACGTTGTGACGTTTGATAGCACACTAAGTGTTCCTCCGGTATTTGGGAGTTGCATAATCTCATAGTCTGAGGAACATGTATAAGTCATGAAGAAAGCAATAACAATAAAACTAAACGATCATTATGCTAAGCTAACGTATGAGTCTTGTCCATCACATCATTCTCTAATGATGTGATCCCGTTCATCAAATGACAACACATGTCTATGGCTAGGAAACTTAACCATCTTTGATATGAGCTAGTCAAGTAGAGGCATACTAGGGACACTCTGTTTGTCTATGTATTCACACATGTACTAAGTTTCCGGTTAATACAATTCTAGGATGAATAATAAACATTTATCACGATATAAGGAAATATAAATAACAACTTTATTATTGCCTTTAGGGCATATTTCCTTCAGTCTCACACTTGCTCTGGAGTCAATAATCTAGTTCACATCATCATGTGATTTCACACCAATAGTTCACATCTTTATGTGATTAGTTCACATCTCCATGTGACTAATACCCAAAAGGTTTACTAGAGTGAATAATCTAGTTCACATCACTATGTGATTAACACCCAAAGAGTGATCATGTTTTTCTTGTGAGAGAAGTTTAGACAATGGATCTGCCACATTCAGAGCCGTATGTATTTTGCAAATTTTCTATGTCTACAATGCTCTGCACGGAGCTACTCTAGTTAATTGCTCCCACTTTCAATATGTATCTAGATCGAGACTTAGAGTCATCCAAATTTTTGTCAAAGCTTGCATCGACGTAACTCTTTACGACGAACTCTTTGTCACCTCCATAGCCGAGAAAGATTTCCTTATTCCACTAAGGATAATTTTGACCGTTGTTCAGTGATCCACTCCTGGATCACTATTGTACCCTCTTGCCAAACTCATGGTGACGTACACAATAGGTCTGGTACACAACATAGCATACTTTATAGAACCTATGACTGGGGCATAGGGAATGACTTTTCATTCTCTTTCTATTTCCTGCCATGGTCGGGTTTTGAGTCTTACTCAACTTCACACCTTTACAACATAGGCAAGATCTTTCTTTGACTGTTCCATTTTGAACTTACTTCAAAATCTTTGTCAAGGTATGTACTTTGTGAAAGTCCAATTAAGTGTCTTGATCTATCTCTATAGATCTTGGTGCCCAATATATAAGCAGCTTCACCGAGGTCTGTCATTGAAAAACTCCTTTCAAACACTCCTTTATGCTTTCCAGAAAATTCTACATCATTTCCGATCAACAATATGTCATTCACATATACTTATGAGAAAGGCTGTAGTGCTCCCACTCACTTTCTTGTAAATACAGGCTTCATCGCAAGTCTGTATAAAACTATATGCTTTGATCAACTCATCAAAGCGTATATTTCAACTCCGAGATGCTTGCACCAGTCCATAGATGGATCGCTGGAGCTTGCACACTTTGTTAGCACCTTTAGGATTGACAAAACCTTATTGTTTCATCATATACAACTCTTCTTTAAGAAATCCATTAAGGAATGTAGTTTTGACATCCTTTTGCCAGATTTCATAAAATGTGGCAATTGCTAACATGATTCGGACAGACTTAAGCATCGCTACGAGTGAGAAAATCTCATCGTAGTCAACATCTTGAATTTGTCAAAAACCCTTTTCGACAAGTCGAGCTTTGTAGATAGTAACACTACTATCAGCATCCGTCTTCCTTTGAAGATCCATTTATTCTCAATGGCTTGCCGATCATCGGGCAAGTCCACCAAAGTCCACACTTTGTTCTCAGACATGGATCCTATCTCAGATTTAATGGCCTCAAGCCATTTCGCGGAATCTGGGCTCATCATCGCTTCCTCATAGTTCGTAGGTTTGTCATGGTCAAGTAACATGACCTCCAGAACAGGATTACATACCACTCTGGTGCAGATCTTACTCTGCTTGACCTACGAGCTTCAGTAGTAACTTGATCTGAAGTTTCATGATCATCATCATTAGCTTCCTCACTGATTGGTGTAGGAATCACTAGAACTGATTTCTGTGATGTGCTACTTTCCAATTCGAGAGAAGGTACAATTACCTCACCAAGTTCTACTTTCCTCCCACTCACTTCTTTCGAGAGAAACTCATTCTCTAGAAAGGATCCACTCTTAGCAACAAAGATCTTGCCTTCGGATCTGTGATAGAAGGTGTACCCAATAGTTTCTTTTGGGTATCCTATGAAGACACACTTCTCCGATTTGGGTTTGAGCTTATCAGGTTGAAACTTTTTCACATAAGCATCGCAACCCCAAACTTTAAGAAACGATAGCTTAGGTTTCTTGCCAAACCATAGTTCATACAGTGTCGTCTCAATGGATTTAGATGGTGCCCTATTTAACGTGAATGTAGCTGTCTCTAATGCATAACCCCAAAACGATAGTGATAAATCAGTAAGAGACATCATAGATCGCACCATATCTAATGAAGTACGGTTATGACGTTCGGACACACCATTATGTTGTGGTGTTCCAGGTGGCGAAACTATTCCACATCATTTAAAATGAAGACCAAACTCGTAACTCAAATATTCGTCTCCGCGATCAGATCATAGAAACTTTATTTTCTTGTTACGATGATTTTCCACTTCACTGTGAAATTCTTTGAACTTTTCAAATGTTTCAGACTTATGTTTCATCAAGTAGATATTCCCATACCTTCGCAAATCATCTGTGAAGGTCAGAAAATAATGATACCCGCTGCGAGCCTCAACACTCATCGGATCGCATACATCAGTATGTATTATTTCCAATAAGTCAGTTGCTCGCTCCATTGTTTCAGAGAACGGAGTCTTAGTCATTTTGCCCATGAGGCATGGTTCACAAGCATCAAGTGATTCATAATCAAGTGATTCCAAAAGCCCATCAGCATGGAGTTTCTTCATGCGCTTTACACCAATATGACCTAAATGGCAGTGCCACAAATATGTTGCACTATCATTATGAACTTTGCATCTTTTGGCATCAATATTATGAATATGTGTATCACTACGATCGAGATTCAATAAACCATTCACCTTGGGTGTATGACCACAGAAGGTTTTATTCATGTAAACAGAATAACAATTATTCTTTGACTTAAATGAATAACCGTATTGTAATAAACATGATCCAATCATATTATGCTCAACACAAACACCAAACAACATTTATTTTAGGTTCAACACTAATCTCGAAGGTAAAGGGAGTGTGCGATGGTGATCTTATCAACCTTGGAATCACTTCCAACACACATCATCACCTTGCCCTCAACTAGTCTTTGTTCATTTTGTAACTCATGTTTTGAGTTACTAATCATAGCAACTGAACCAGTATCAAATACCCAGGGGCTACTATAAACACTAGTAAAGTACACATCAATAACATGTATATCATATATACTTTTGTTCACTTTGCCATCCTTCTTATCCGCCAAGTATTTGGGGCAGTTCCGCTTCCAGTGACCATTTACTTCGCAGTAGAAGCACTCAGTTTCAGGCTTGGGTCTAGCTTTGGGCTTCTTCATGGGAGTGGCAACTTGCTTGCCATTCTTCTTGAAGTTCCCTTTCTTTCCCTTGCCCTTTTACTTGAAACTAGTGGTCTTGTCAACCATCAACATTTGATGCTTTTCTTGATTTCTACCTTCGTCGATTTCAACATCACGAAGAGCTCGGGAATCGTTTTCGTCATCCCTTGCATATTATAGTTCATCACAAAGTTCCAATAACTTGGTTGTAGTGACTAGAGAACTCTGTCAATCACTATCTTATCTGAAAGATTAACTCCCACTTGATTCAAGCGATTGTAACACTCAGACATTCTGAGCACATGCTCACTGGTTGAGCTATTCTCCTCCATCTTGTAGGCAAAGTACTTGTCAGAGGTCTCATACCTCTCGACTCGGGCATGAGTCTGAAATACCAATTTCAGCTCTTGGAACATTTTATATGCTCCATGGCGTTCAAAACGTTTTTGATGTCCCGGTACTAAGCCGTAAAGCATGGTGCACTAAACTATCAACTAGTCATCATACCGATCTTGTCAAACGTTCATAACGTCTGCATCTGCTCCTGCAACAGGTCTGTCACTTAGCGGTGCATCAAGGACATAATTCTTCTGTGCAGCAATGAGGATAATCCTTAGATCACGGACCTAGTTTGCATCATTGCTACTATCAACTTTCAACTTAGTTTTCTCTGGGAACATATCATAAATAAAACGGGGAAGCTATACGCGAGCAATTGATCTACAACATAGATATGCAAATACTATCAGGACTAAGTTCATGATAAATTAAAGTTCAATTTAATCATATTACTTAAGAACTCCCACTTAGATAGACATCCCTCTAATAATCTAAGTGATCACGTGATCCAAATCAACTAAACCATGTCCGATCATCACGTGTGATGGAGTAGTTTTCAATGGTGAACATCACTATCATATCTACTATATGATTCATGCTCGACCTTTCGGTCTCAGTGTTCCGAGGCCATATCTGCATATGCTAGGCTCGTCAAGTTTAACCCGAGTATTCTGCATGTGCAAAACTGGCTTGCACCCGTTGTATGTGAACGTAGAGCTTATCACACCTGATCATCACGTGGTGTCTCGGCACGACGAACTGTCGCAACGGTGCATACTCAGGGAGAACACTTGTACCTTGAAATTTAGTGAGAGATCATCTTATAATGCTACCGCCGAACTAAGCAAATTAAGATGCATAAAGGATAAACATCACATGCAATCAATATAAGTGATAGGATATGGCCATCATCATCTTGTGCCTTTGATCTCCATCTCCAAAGCACCGTCATGATCACCATCGTCACCGGCTTAACACCTTGATCTCCATCGAAGCATCATTGTTGTCTCGCCAACTATTGCTTCTACGACTATTGCTACCGCTTAGTGATAAAGTAAAGCAATTACATGGCGATTGCATTTCATACAATAAAGCGACAACCATATGGCTCCTGCAAGTTGCCGATAACTGTGTTACAAAACATGATCATCTCATACAACAATTTATATAATCACGTCTTGACCATATCACATCACAACATACCCTGCAAAAACAAGTTAGACGTCCTCTACTTTGTTGTTGCAAGTTTTATGTGGCTGCTACGGGCTTAGCAAGAACCATTCTTAACTACGCATCAAAAACCACAACGATTTTTTTGTCAAGTTTGTTGTTTTAACCTTCAACAAGGACCGGGTGTAGTCACACTCGATTCAACTAAAGTTGGAGAAACAGACACCCACTAGCCACCTGTGTGCGAAGCACGTCGGTAGAACCAGTCTCGCGTAAGCGTACGCGTAATGTCGGTCTGAGCCGCTTCATCCAACAATACCGCCGAATCAAAGTATGACATGCTGGCAAGCAGTATGACTATTATCGCCCACAACTCTTTGTGTTCTACTCATGCATATAACATCTACGCATAGCCTGGCTCGGATGCCACTGTAGGGGAACGCAGTAATTTCAAAAAAATTCCTACGCACACACAAGATCCATCTGGGTGATGCATAGCAACGAGAGGGGAGAGTGTTTTCCACGTACCCTCGTAGACCGAAAGTGGAAGCGTTATGACAACGCGGTTGATGTAGTCGTACGTCCTCACGATTCGACCGATCCTAGCACCGAGGGTACGGCACCTCCACGACCTGCACACGTTCAGCTCGGTGACGTCCCACAAACTCTAGATCCAGCTGAGGTCGAGGGAGAGTTTCGTCAGCACGACAGCGTGGTGATGGTGATGATGAAGCTACTGGCGCAGGGCTTCGCCTAAGCACAGCAATGATATGACCGAGGTGGAAATCTGTGGAGGGGGGCACCGCACACGGCTAAACAATCAACTTGTGTGTCTATGGGGTGCCCCCTCCCCCGTATATAAAGGAATGGAGGAGGGGGAGGGCTGGCCCTCTCATGGTGCGCCCAAGGGGGGAGTCCTACTCCCGGTGGGAGTAGGATTCACTCTTTCCCTAGTTGGAGTAGGAGAAGAGGGAAGGAGGAGAGAGGGAGAAGGAAAGGGGGGCGTCGCCCCCCTTCCCTAGTCCAATTCGGACCCAAGAGGGAGGGGGCGCGTGGCCTGCCCTGGCCGCCCCTCTCTCTCTCCACTATGGCCCATTAAGGCCCAATAACTCCCCGGGGGGTTCCGGTAACCCCCCGGTACTCCGGTAAATGCCCGAACTCACCCGGAACCATTCCGATGTCCAAACATAGCCTTCCAATATATCGATCTTTATGTCTCGACCATTTCAAGACTCCTCGTCATGTCTGTGATCACATCCGGGACTGCGAACAACCTTCAGTACATCAAAACACATAAACTCATAATACCGATCATCATCGAACGTTAAGCGTGCGGACCCTACGGGTTCGAGAACTATGTAGACATGACCGAGACTCATCTCCGATCAATAACCAATAGCGGAACCTGGATGCTCATATTAGTTCCTACATATTCTACGAAGATCTTTATCGGTCAAACCGCATAACAACATACGTTGTTCCCTTTGTCATCGGTGTGTTACTTGCCTGAGATTCGATCGTCGGTATCTCAATACCTAGTTCAATCTCGTTACTGGCAAGTCTCTTTACTCGTTCTGTAATGCATCATCCCGTAACTAACTCATTAGTCACATTGCTTGCAAGGCTTATAGTGATGTGCATTACCGAGAGGGCCCAGAGATACGTCTCCGATACACGGAGTGACAAATCCTAATCTTGATCTATGCCAACTCAACAAACACCATCAGAGACACCTGTAGAGCATCTTTATAATCACCCAGTTACGTTGTGACGTTTGATAGCACACTAAGTGTTCCTCTGGTATTCGGGAGTTGCATAATCGCATAGTCTGAGGAACATGTATAAGTCATGAAGAAAGCTATAGGAATAAAACTAAACGATCATTAGGCTAAGCTAACGGATGGGTCTTGTACATCACATCATCCCGTTCATCAAATGACAACACATGTCTATGGCTAGGAAACTTAACCATCTTTGATTAATGAGCTAGTCAAGTAGAGGCATAATAGGGACACTCTGTTTGTCTATGTACTCACACATGTACTAAGTTTCCGGTTAATACAATTCTAGCATGAATAATAAACATTTATCATGATATAAGGAAATATAAATAACAACTTTATTATTGCCTCTAGGGCATATTTCCTTCAAATACTTCTTGTGTTGGTTCTTTTATGAAGAAGACTATTGAATTCCGGCAGGATCTTTTGGAAAGAATTGAGCGCAACTCTGAAGATTGGGAACTCAACGAAGGTAAAGAGTCAGGTATTAAGCTTAAATATGATTGTGTCAAATCTTTTATGGATACCAATGCTTTTCAAAAGTTTAGCACTAAATATGGACTTGACTAGGAGATAGTAGCCTCCTTTTGTGAATCATTTGCTACTCATGTTGATCTCCCTAAAGAGAAGTGGTTTAAATATCACCCACCTATTAAAGAAGAAATTAAAAAACCAGTATCAGTTAAAGAAAAAACTATACTTTATAATGTTGATCCAGTTGTTCCTTCTACTTATATTGAGAAACCACATTTCCCTGTTAGGATAAAGGAACATGCTAAAGTTTCAACTATGGTTAACAAAAGCTATATTAGAACACATAAACCTGATGAACAAATTAAAGTAGAACCTAGTATTGCTATGGTTAAAGGTCTCTTGTAAGAACATATAGATGAGCATGTTATTAACTTTTGTGAAGAAGCTGCTAGAATTGCCAAACATGATAAAAGGGATAAACATATCCCTGTGTTTGGCATGCCCGTTGTCGTGGTTCTAAGACTGACAGTAGAATGGGGGGTAGGTATGAGGAGGCAAGATCCTAGCTATGGTGAGGTTGTACACACAAGATTTACGAGTTCAGGCCCTTCACAGTGGAAGTAACAGCCCTACGTCTCGGTGCTCGGGAGCCCGGTCGATTGGATTACGAGTGTGTAATTACAGGGGGTGCGAACCCTTGTGCCCGAGGAGGGGGGTGGCTTATATAGAGTTCGCCAGACCCCTCCGGCCCTCAGTTACATAGGGTTCAATGTACATAAAGATACGAACGTTACTAGTAACACCAGCATTAATGTTACATAAACGATCATTAAGACTACGGAGTGAATGCCTGACTGTTGTCATTCAAAGTGACCTTAGACCTTCTGTTCTCCGAGTGGATTTTGGTATGGTCGAATGGAATTGTGGTATCCGAGTGAACACTCAGTCGAGTGGGTCGAGTCCTGTGGAGATTCCAGTCGGTGGAGTCTACTGTCCTTTGGATGTCTTTGCCTGTAGGGCAGTTACCTTGGGTAGGGTACTTAGATCAGGCCTATTGCCCTACCCTAGGTACATGTCATCATCATTAGCCCCCGAATGGTTCTGGGTCCGAGTGGAATTGAAGTTGAAGGTGATTCCGATTCAACTTTCCTGATTCAGGAGTACTTCACTTAGATTGGCGAACCACGCGAAAAGTTGCAACTTCATTTTCAGTCGCCTAGAGCCATTCAGAAGTTGTCGAGTGAAATTTCATTGATAAGCTTCGAGTGTTTCGATATGGTATAAAATCTTCGGCCTGACAGGTTGATGTCACCCCCGGATCTTGCGGGATTCGAAATTTTGGGAAGCGCGCGGGACAGAGGAGGCCGTAGTAATCGGAGTGGATTAGGCAGGGGCACCTCGATCTCCGCACCACCTTTTTCGCCACGTACTGCGCGCGCGACTGTTGCGGGATTTGACAGGATTGCCTGGGCCCACGGGCCAGCCACTCGGGAGAAGACCTTATATAAAGTGTCGCTGCTGGGTTTTTCTGCACAGTGCGCCCCATTTCCTCCCTTCCTCCTCTATTTCTCCATCGCATCCACCTCCTCCCTCGGTGCCGCCGCTCTGCTTGAGCTCCACCCTCCACAATGGGGAAGGAGAAGACAGTGGCTCTGGAGCGCGTGAAGAAGGCGACGGCGAAGGCGAAGGGGAAGAAGACGAGCCGGGGAGGGTCCTCGTCCAGATCTGGTTTGCCGCCCGGCTGGATCCAGGGCGACTGGATTCGGTCGATGATTCAGCAGGAGGACATGGATGATTTGGCCGAGGGGGGACTGATTCCCCATGGATCTTGGCGGCTTCTGGAGGACGAAACCGAGCCGCGGCCGCAGGAGGGTGAGCGCGTCCTTCTAGCCACTCATGTTGACCGCGGTTTTTCTTTGTTTCCCCATCCTTTCTTCCGATTCTTTCTGAACTTCTTTGGAGCTCAACTTCACCATTTTCCCCCAACACCATCACGTACCTCGCCGCATTTGTGTCCATGTGTGAGAATTTTCTGGGTTGTCGACCGCACTGGGGTCTCTTCAAACACATTTTCACCTATCGTTCTCAGTTGGTCAAAAAGGCCAACCCGAGTGATGAGAGGGCACACGTGATCCAGATGTGCGGGGGTCTTGGGATCCAAATGAGTGGTAAGAGTACTTTCCCAGCCATGATTCTTCGCGAGTCAGCCAGAGGGTGGCAGTCGACCTGGTTCTACTGCAAAGACCAGCCGACTCCGGGTCAGTCGACTGGACTTCCCCCCTTTTCCATGGCTCGAGTCGAAAAGCCCTCTACCTTGAAAGTGACTTCGGCGGAGAAAGTGGAGGTGAAGGCATTGGTCGAGCGAGTGGTCCAGCTTGTCCGCGACGGCGTGACTGGCATGGATCTGTTAGAGGTCTTTCTCAGACGACGCATTCAGCCACTTCAAGCTCGTGATCATCCGATGTGGCTGTATTCGGGCATTGACGACACCACTCGGATCCACCTAGAGGAAGTTGACGAGGATACGGTGGCGCAGTGGCTGAAGGGCATCACTGGTAACAAGGATAACCCCAGAGGGTCCAGGAGGATACCTCCACTCGACAACTCTTATGAACCAGACAAGGTCCAACTCTAAATTTCCGAGTGTCTTCTTGATTTATCCTGTAACTGTTCTTATCAACCGACTGCATTTGTTCAACTTGTTGTCTGGCAGGTCTTCACTGAGATGTACTCGATGCCCAACGGAGCGCAAGAGCAGGAGCCAGAAGGGGAGGCGAGCGGAGGCGAAAGCAGCGAATGGCACTCTGATGGAGGAGAAGACGATGAAAGTGATGACTCAGGCGATGGTGAAGAAGTCGACTCGCCACCCCGCACTGAAAGGCGATCCAAGCACCTCCATGACCCAGCAAGTATCCGTGGCAAAGCGACTGCGCGGACTGGTCAGACTTCGAAGCGCCCTCGGACGTCCTCTCCTGTGTCGACTGAGAAGGCCTCGAAGCAATCCAAAGTTACGCTGTCAAAACCTCGGAAGGGCTTGCCCAAGATCAAAGTGGTTGTTCCCATTGCTTCTTGGTAATATTTGGACTCGATTTTTAGTTTGGCATGAATTGATCTTTGGTCGACTCACTTCAGAAGATCTGACCGACTGAAATTTGTGATTTGCAGTGCTGCTACCCCTGGGACTTCTGTTTACAGAGATGAAGACAAGGAAATGGAAGACACAGTCACCTCCAATCCGGGTATGACTCTTGCAATCTTGTCTCTATTTTCTCAGCCATTTTGTTGGTCGACTGAACTCTGGCGATTGATTCTTTAGCAGCTCCTCCCAATGTCATTGATCTTCCAGACGACGACGAGGATGTGCCGCTGAGGCCCATGGGAAGGAGGAACAGGAAGACATCAACTGGCAAGGCGCCTCAGTCGACGCCGGTGACTGAAACGGTGATCCAGGAGACTGGTGGTGCCAACCGGGCTTCTGTGACTTTTGTTGTACCATTGTCGAGTGCCCAGCCCTCAGCGTCGACTACACAGATTCCAGCTGATTCACCGTCCTCACTCTTCACTGCGCATCACGTCCCAGAGGACCAAGTGGGTGCTGCCAAGGAAGCTATACGCCAGGCAGGCATCATGATGGAGCAGATGAAAGTAGTACGGGAGGCCAGTCAAGCTGCTTACGACGCGAGCTCAGCTCTCCAGAGTAACGTCAAGGTTAGTTGATTACCGACTGATCCTTTAGCTTGTCGCTTGTTCTGTTAGGATATGCTACCTGAAAACTTTTCTTGTGCATCTTTTTGTTAGTCTGCACTTTGCATCTGTACACCCACTGGGTGTTTAAATTTCTGCTGAATAGTCTTGCTGCTTGAGTCGACTAGGTTGTGCTGATTGAGTCTTTGAACCAGTGGGGGCACGTTGAGTGCACCCACTGGGTGTAGTCCCCGAGACCATAGGTGACTGTGGACAGTCGGCTATGGTCTGAGAATCGGAACTTTCTCACTCGGTCTGAACGGATCACGTCGAGTGGAATCTGGACTAGTGGGGGCACGCTAAGTGCACCCACTTGGTGTAGTCCCCGAGACCGTAGTCGACTACGGGCAGTCAGCTGTGGTCTGAGAACAACTTTCTTCCTTCGTCTTTTTTTTGGCTCGGCCTGGACGGACCATGTCGAGTGGAAACTGGACCAGTGGGGGCACGCTAAGTGCACCCACTGGGTGTAGTCCCCGAGACTACTGTTGGATGTTTTATTTGGCAGTAGTCTTAGAACTTGTTGAATTTTTCACTCTATTCCTCTAAAGTAACCAATCATTGCATCTGTTGACTGACCATCCTCTGACCACATAAATCTTGTGAACTTGGAGCTCGTTTTGCAGACCTGGAGCAGAAGCAGATTCAGCTTAATCTTGATCTGGAGTTAGCCAAGACAAACTTGCAGAAGGCCGAGGATGAAGCCGCTGGTATGAAAAACTTGTCGACTGATTCATTCCTGAACCGAGTGCTATTTACTTCTTCTAAACAAAGCATTATTTCTTTCAGAAACAATGAACCAGGCTCTGGCAAAGAAGGATCTGGACCTTGCAGCCGCGCAGAAAGCTGCAGAAGAGAAAACTGCACTCGCCGACGAGAAGCTGGCTTCAGTCGGTTAACTGGAGGAAGAGAATGCCAAGCTGAAGACTGCCCTTGATGAAGCCAACAAGGAGGCGACTCGTCTGAAGAAGGACAAGAGGACTCTGACCGACAAAGTGGAAGACATCGCCCACAAGAGAGATGAGGTGGATGATTATCTGGGAGGGCTTGCCAAGAAACTATTCCTCATGCTTGAAGGTACTTTTCTCCGACTGGCTAATTTGCTTCCGTCGACTAATCATAAATTGTCGACTCATTATTTCTCTGTGGGTGCAGAATTCTGCCAAAACTTTGAGGCTGAGACTGGCCGAATCAAAACAAGCTTGGACCCCATCAACTCTCCTATCAAGGATGAAGCCGCCATGTACGTACTCCGACTGGAATCTCGCGTTGCTAGCGTCGTCGACTACCTTGCTCCATTGAAGGTCACGGTGTCGCGGATCGACACAACACTCTGGCCAAGGGAGACGCTTCCGAGTGATCTCGAGTCTCTCATGACTCGACTTAATGAGATTCCTGGTCGAGTGTAGGAGTGGAAGAAGTCTTATGCTCGATGTGGTGCTGACGTGGCTCTGTCTCTGGTTCGTGTCCACTGCAAGGAAGCTCAAGAAGAGAAGCTGGCGGCAATCAAGGTTGCTAACACCAAAAGGCATGACTTCCAATCTTTCATGGAAACCTTCATTGTTGCTGCCACTCAGATTGTTGATTTAATCGACCTGGACGAGTTCGTTGAACCTGCTAGCCCTCCTCTTGTGGAGTGAACAAACTTTATGCCTCACCTTAAATTTTCATCGGAATGCCGAGTGATTTTGTAACCGTTAAACTCCTTCGGGTCCGATGCCTGAGCACTTTTATTCGCGGCCCGGAACTTCACGAGATTTATCAGACCTTGGTCTTTCTCTGAACATGCTTGTGTTTGCCTTCGAGTGGAACTTGTTTCTTCACTCGGAATAGTCTTTTTATTTGTGATGCAGCTCTGAGGAGAAGGTCGCGGTCGACCTGCACCTCGTCATCCTTGCGGACTAGGATGGAGCGTACATTGTATTTATGGCGCAGCTCTGAGGAGGAGGTAGCGGTCGACCTGAACCTCATCGTCCTTGAGGATCAGGACGGAGAGCACATTGTATTTATGGCGCAGATCTGAGGAGAAGGTCGCAGTCGACCTCCACCTCGTCGTCCTTGCGGACCAGGACAGAGAGCACATTGTATTTATGGCGCAGCTCTGAGGAGAAGGTCGCAGTCGACCTGCACCTCGTCATCCTTGCAGATTAGGATGGAGCGTGTGGCCAAGTCCTCGAGCAAGAAAATCGTTTTTCACTCAGAGCATATTTTGAACTTAGGTGAGTATTGAACTGCAGCTAAGCCCCCGAGCGAGAGGGTTGCTCTTCACACAGTGGGATTTTTAGATCTTAGGCGAGTATTGGACTGCAACTAAGCCCCCGAGTGAGAGGCTTGCTCTTCACTCGGTAGGATTTTTAGATCTTAGGCGAGTACTGGACTGCAGCTAAGCCCCCGAGTGAGAGGGTTGCTCTTCACTCG
>NC_057811.1:344510916-344519746 GCF_018294505.1 Triticum aestivum
GACGCCGGTGCGAGGGTCCAGTCGGGAGCGGCTCGTCTTTATTGGCGAAGCTGACAAGGCTTCGGATGGTGGCTCTCCACTCGTCGAGCTTCTCTGCAGCAGGGGGGAAGTCGAGGAGCAGTTGCACGCGCGCCAGCGCTTCTACTGGCGTAGGCGGTAGCGAGATCTGCGTAGACCATGACACTCTCCGACTTCTAACCGGGTTAGAAGGGGCTCTGTCGCGGTCTCGCGGTCGCACGTCGCCTGCGCCGGCGTCTGAGCACGCACCTCGGCCTGGTTCGTCCTGTGAGTGGTGGACAGGGCTCTTTCCGCGGCGGTGCCCGGGGGCTCCGGCATCGCGGTGTTGCTCATCACGCGCAGCCTGGGAAGGGCGCGGCGCGGGCGCCAGCTGGGGTGTTGTAGAGGCTGCTGCGCCGCCCGCGGGCAGCATGGCCCCGCCCCCCACCCAGCGGTGCGTAGCTCATCGTCTTAGACTCGGACAACGCAGCTAGCCTAGCTCCGATCGCCAGAATGTCGTGGATGCTCGTGGGCCACGTCCCCGGCCCCATCCGTGGGCACCCGGCCGCTTGCTCGCGCTGGCGCGGACGGGCTGGCCCCAGACGAGCCGATCGCTGTGATCCCCTTTTTCTTGGGGGCCATGGTGATGATGAAGTCGGTGTGCTAACCTTCAAACTGGATTTTCACAGCCTGCGCCCCCTACCTGGCGCGCCAAAGATGTCGGGGGAAACGACACCTATGGGATCACGAGGAATCCCTTCTGCTACGGTTGGCGGGCGCGGGGCTGTGGAAAGAGCGGGATTGAGAGATCAACGCGGGGGGATTATCCAGGTTCGGACAGCGAGGACGCGTAATACCCTACTCCTGCTGGTTTCTGTCTATCTGGTGTTCTTGGACTACCTACAAGGCGTGCGGGGTCCAAAAAGTCCGAATCCTCTCCCAGTATGCCGCGGGCCTCCTTTTATAGACAAAGGGGCTGCCACAGTGGCACACAGGAGGTGGAAAGCTATACAGTGGTTGAGTCTATCCTCTGGCACCGTTGGACAAACGCATTCAATGCGCTGCCGACGTGCCGTCCTTGCTTTATCGGGGACGGCAAGGAAGCTCGTCCCAGCTGTCGCCGCCTCGCCTGGCTTCGACGCGCGTCCGAACTGACGAGGCGAGTACTGCCATGCTGGCTGGCTGGCTGGCTGCTGAGTTGGTGCGGTGGCAGAGCCTTCATGAAGATCTGCATGCCACCACGCAGGTGCTTGCTGAGTTGGCTTAGAGGCCGCACGTCGCCACGCAGGTGTTCGCCTAGTTGGTGGGCTGGCAGCTGCATGGGAACGGTGGCGGAGCTTTGGCAGATGCGGGCCTGGCTGCGGCCCCGTGGATGTCTTTGGCAAAAGTCTTGCTGGGCCCCGGCAAGGGTCTTGCCGTGGCGTCGTGGTCGTCCCCGGCAAGGGGCTTGCCGAGGGTCTCGTGGGTATCCTTGGCAAGGATCTTGCCGAGGATCTTCGTCTTCTGGTTATTTATCTAGTCTTGTATGCTCTTGGTCTTCACAAAGATCTGCATGCCACCACGGAGGCGCCTCCCGAACTTTGGTTCCAGTGTGGTTGAGGGCGTCGGAACTCTCAGGCTCAAGGGTGGCAGCCCTGCTGGCGTTGGGCGAGTTGCCCCGGCAAGTGTCTTGCCGGGGCTGTGGAGGCCGCCCCGGCAAGGGCCTTGCCGGGGGAGTCCATCTTGCCCTCCTGCTCTTCGTCTTTCCGGCTTGGCGTCGGTCTGGTCATCTTGTGCCTTTGCTTCCTCTGCCCCGCCAAGCGTGGCCAGGGGCGTGGGGCTGCGACTGCCCGCGCACAAGTAAAGGGGTGCAAAAAGGGGCCCCCTACTTTTGTACACCGACAGCCTGTAACAATTCTTTGGGGAATAAGTTCACTCTTATCATTAGGAACAACAGTAATACCTCCTTTCTTAGGGACACAATGAACAGGACTTACCCATCTACTATCAGCAATAGGATAGATTATACCTGCTTCCAGAAGTTTTAATATTTCCGTTCTTACCACTTCCTTCATCTTCGGATTTAACCGACGTTGGTGATCAACAACGGGTTTAGCATCAGCTTCCATATTAATCTTGTGCTGACATAGAGTGTGACTAATGCCCTTTAAATCATCAAGAGTATATCCAATAGCAGCTCGGTGCTTCCTTAGAACTTTCAATAATCTTTCTTCTTCATGTTCTGAAAGGTTAGCACTAATAATAACAGGATATATCTTCTTCTCATCAAGATAAGCATATTTCAAAGTGTCTGGCAATTGTTTTAATTCAAACACAGGATCACCTTTAGGTGGAGGAGGACCTCCTAGAGTTTCAATAGGCAAATTGTGTTTAAGCAGAGGACGATGTTCAAAGAAAATCTTATCTATTTCATTTCTTTCATGCATATGTAAATCATTTTCATGGTCTAGCAGATATTGTTCTAGTGGATCAGTAGGAGGTACAGTAATAAAAGCAAGACCAATTATTTCATCCTTACTAGGCAATTCTTTCTTATGAGGTTTTCTACTAAACTTGGAAAAATTAAACTCATGAGACTCATCACCAAAGCTAACACCGACAATTTGTTTCTCACAATCTATTTTAGCATTAACGGTGTTCAAGAAAGGTCTACCAAAGATAATGGGACGAAAATCATCTTGTGGGGAACCAAGAACAAGAAAATCAGTAGGGTATTTTATTTTCCCACACAAGACTTCAACATCTCTAATCCCAATTGGTGAAGTAGTATCTCTATTGGCAAGCTTAATAGTAACATCTATGTCCTCTATCTCTGCGGGGTGCTATGTCATTCACAATTTCTTGATATAAGGTAAAGGGAATAGCACTCACACTAGCACCTAGGTCGCATAAACCATGATAACAGTGATCTCTATTTTAACTGAGACAACGGGCATGCCAACAACAAGTCTATGTTTATCCTTTTTATCGGATTTGGCAATTCTAGCAGCTTCATCACAGAAGTAAATAACATGCCCATCTATATTTTCTTCCAGGAGATCCTTAACCATAGCAACACTAGGTTCTACTTTGATTTGTTCATCAGGTTTAGGTGTTCTAATATAACTTTTGTTGACCACAGTTGAAACTTTAGCATGTTCCTTCATCCTAATAGGGAAAGGTGGTTTTTCAATATAAGCAGTAGGAACAACTGGATCAACATTATAAATAATAGTTTCCTCTTTAGATAGTACCAGTTCTTTAATTTCTTCTTTAATATGTGGTTGATATTTAAACCACTTCTCCTTAGGGAGATCAACATGAGTAGCAAAAAATTCACAAAAGGAGGCTACTATCTCAGAGTCAACTCCATATTTGGTGCTAAACTTTTGAAAAGCATCAGTATTCATAAAAGATTTAACAGAATCAAACTTAAGCTTAATACCTGACTCTTTACCTTCGTCGAGTTCGCAATCTTTAGAATTGCGTTTAATTCTTTCCAAAATATCCCACTGGAATTCAATAGTCTTCTTCATAAAAGAACCACCACATGGAGTATCAAGCATGGATAGATCATTATGAGAAAGCCGAGCATACAATTTTTGGATAATAATTTCTCTTGAGAGCTCATGATTGGGGCATATAACATTGACTTAAGCCTCCCAAAAGCTAGAGCGATACTTTCTCCTTCACGAGGCCAAAAAATTATATATGTAATTCCAATCACGATGAACTAGATGCATAGGATATTTTTTTTGGTGAAACTCCAATTTCAATCGATTCCAATTCCAAGATCCAATATCATCGCATAGCATATACCATGCCAATGCTTTTCCCTTCAAAGATAAAGGAAAACCTTCTTCTTAACTTCATCTCCGGGTAAACCTGCAAGCTTAAACAATCCACAAATTTCTTCCACATATATCAAGTGCATATCAGGATGTTTGGTTCCATCTCCTGCATAAGGATTAGCTAGCAGTTGTTCTATCATACCCGAAGGAATTTCATATTCAATATTTTCAGTAGGTGCAGTAGGTTGAGGGGTAACTAATTGTGGTTCCGTTCGAGGTGAAGATACCCCGAACAAAGCCCTCAAAGGATTGTTTTCCATAGTAACAAGTGACAATAAATTTCAGCACGTAGTAATAATTTCCTTACCAATTTCCACTTACCAAGAGCGCTTCACCCCCCGGCAACGGTGCCAGAAAAGAGCCTTGATGACCCACAAGTATATGGGATCAATTGTAGCCTTTTCGATAAGTAAGAGTGTCGAACCCAACGAGGAGCATAAGGAAATGACAAGTGGTTTTCAGTAAGGTAATGTCTGCAAGTGCTGAAATTATAAGTAACAGAGTAGTTTGATAGCAAGATAATTTGTAACGAGCAAGTAACGATAGTAGTAACAAAAGTGCAGTAAGGTAGCCAATCCTTTTGAGGCAAAGGACAGGCCAAAACGGTCTCTTATAATAAGCAAAGAGTTCTTGAGGGTACACGGGAATTTCATCTAGTCACTTTTATCATGTTGATTTGGTTCGTGTTCGCTACTTTGATAATTTGATATGTGGGTGGACCGGTGCTTAGGTGCTATTCTTACTTGAAAAAATCTCCTACTTATGATTAACCCCCCTCACAAGCATCCGCAACTACGAGAAAAGTATTAAGAATAAATTCTAACCATAGCATTAAACTTTTGGATCCAATCGGTCCCTTACGGAATAGCGCATAAACTAGGGTTTAAACTTCTGTCACTCTCGCAACCCATCATCTAATAACTACTCCACAATGCATTTCCTTAGGCCCAAATATGGTGAAGTGTCATGTAGTCGATGTTCACATGACACCACTAAGGGAATCACAACATACATACTATCAAAATATTGAACACATATCAAGTTCACATGATTACTTGCAACAAGATTTCTCCTGTGACCTCAAGAACAAAAGTAACTACTCACAAATGATAATCATGCTCAAGATCAGAGGGGTATTAAATAGCATATTGGATCTGAACATATAATCTTCCACCAAATAAACCATATAGTAATCAACTACAAGATGTAATCAACACTACTAGTCACCCACAAGCACCAATCTATAGTTCTGGTACACAAATTGAACACAAGAGATGAACTAGGGTTTGAGAGGAGATGGTGTTGTTGAAGATGTTGATGGAGATTGCCTTCCCCAAGATGGGAGAGTTATTGGTGATGATGATGACGATGATTTCCCTCTCCGGGAGGGAAGTTCCCCCGGCGGAATCGCTCCGCCGGAGGGCAAAAGTGCACCTGCCCAAGTTCCGCCTCGATACGGCGGCACTCCGTACCGAAAGTCCTATCCTTATTTTTTCTAGGTCAAGATGACTTATATACCAGAAGATGGGCACCAGAGGTGGGCTGGGCTGAGCACAACCCACCAGGGCGCGCCTGGGGGGCCAGGCGCGCCCTGGTGTCTTGTGCTGTAACGCCCACGATGCGGCTATATCTCCCACGTGTCGAGGCACGACTTAGAGGCATAACCGCATAGTGGTTTTGTCACAAGAAGGGTCATCTTCACACAATCCCATGTAATGAACAAGAATGGGATAAAGAGTTGGCTTACAATCGCCACTTCACACAATACATAAATATAATTCATACATCATCCAAAATACAAACATATAGACCGACTACGGTCAAAATCCAGATGAAAATAAGACAACCCCAAATGCTAGATCCCCGATCGTCCCAACTGGGCTCCACTACTGATCATCAGGAAAAGACACATAGTAACGACCACGTTCCTCGTCGAACTCCCACTTGAGATCGAACCCATCATCTGCACTGGCATCGTCGGCACCTGCAACTGTTTTGGTAGAATCTGTGAGTCACAGGGACTCAGCAATCTCACACCCGCGAGATCAAAACTATTTAAGCTTATAGGAAAGGATGGTGTAATGAGGTGGAGCTGCAGCGGCAATAAGCATATATGGTGGCTAACATGCGCAAGAGAGAGAGCGAGAAGAGAAGCAACGGAACGGTCGTCTTCTAGTAATGACCAAGAAGTGATCCTGAACTCCTACTTACGTCATTCATAACTCAAACCGTGTTCACTTCCCGGGCTCCGCCGAGAAGAGACCATCACGGCTACACACGCAGTTGATGTATTTTAATTGGGTCAAGTGACAAGTTCTCTACAACCGGACATTAACAAATTCCCATCTGCCTCGTAACCGCGGGCACAGCTTTCGAAATATAATACCCTGCAGGGGTGTCCCAACTTAGCCCATCATAAGCTCTCACGGTCAATGAAGGATAAACCTTCTCCCGGAAAGACCCGATCAGTCTCGGAATCCCGGTTTACAAGACATTTCGACAATGGTAAAACAAGACCAGCAAAGCCGCCTGATGCGCCGAAAAATCCCGATAGGAGCTGCACATATCTCGTTCTCAGGGCACACCGGATGAGACATCCTACGAGTAAAACCAGACCTCGAGTTTCCAAGAGGGGGCCCCGCAGTCTACTCAGTTCGGACCAACACTCGAAGGAGCACTGGCCCGGGGGGGTTAAAATAAAGATGACCCTCGGGCTCGCGAAAACCCGGGGGAAAAGGCTTAGGTGGCAAATGGTAAAACCAAGGTTGGGCCTTGCTGGAGGACTTTTATTCAAGGCGAACTGTCAAGGGGGTCACATAAATCACCCGACCGTGTAAGGAACGCAAACTCAAGGAACATAATACCGGTATATCAGTAACTAGGGCGGCAAGAGTGGAACAAAACACCAGGCATAAGGCCGAGCCTTCCACCCTTTACCAAAATATATAGATGTATTAATTAAATAAGAGATATTGTGATATCCCAACATATCCATGTTCCGACATGGAACAAACTTCAACTTCACCTGCAACTAGCAACGTTATAAGAGGGGCTGAGCAAAAGCGGTAACATAGCCAAACAACGGTTTGCTAGGAAAGGATGGTTAGAGGCTGACATGGAAAAATGGGAGACATGATATAGCAAGTGATAGGTAGCGTAGCATGGCAATAGAGCGAACAACTAGCAAAGCAAAGATAGAAGTGATTTCGAGGGGTGGTCATCTTGCCTGCAAGGTTCTCAGAGTTGTCGAAAGCTTGATCCTCGTAAGCGTACTCGACAGATTCCTCTTTCACGAACTCGTCTCCCGGCTCTACCCAAGACAAGAACACAAGCAACGGAACCACAATCAATCACGAGAAATGCACAAACAACAAGATGCAAAACATGTATGATATGCAAGATATGATATGCGATGCATATGCGTGCTCCGGAAGGAAAAAGATGAAAAAGGCAGTAACTTGGCAAACCAAGCATGCCACTGGAAAGATGAGATGATTTCGGTCGAAATCGATATAAAGATCACCGGAATCGGATGCACGGTTTGCAAATGGCGGGCAAAACAAGAATGAGACGAATCTGCGATTAACAGCATGATAGCACTTAAAATGCAACAAGTAACAATGCTACAGCACTCCAACATGGCAACAAAGCATATGACAGTAATCTACAGGGGATGCTTGACAAAAGATGAACACTGAGCTACTGCTAGTTCACAACATATCAAGCTCAAATAAGCATGGCAAAAGTGCAAAAGATAACAGGATCACAGACTTGGTGAAATTACTAGACATGGCAGAAAACAGCATCAGGTAGCAATGTTCAGAGCACGAAATCAACATGCTACAGGAACTTAATATAGCAAAACAAGGCATGGCAGTGTTCTACTAGATGCATATGACAAAAGTCCTTTACTGACCATAAGCCAAAAAGGGACCAGAAGATATGATGGCAAGTATGTAAACATAGCAAGTTCCGTTATCGGGTTCAGACTTAGCAGAAAACAGAGCATGGCAGAAATAATAATATGAAGGTCTCTTTGTGAGCTTGATGCACTCATTACAGAGCAATTCATGACAAAACAAGCATACCTACAGCAAGATGGCATGTTAATGAAGCTATCCATGGCAAGAGCAAATACATAGCATGTATGGATCAACTACAATAAGCTTGGAAAATTGCATATCATGTTAAGAATCTGCCAGAAATATTTTATAGCAAAAGTAGAGCAAGATTGAGTCATGCTATGGCAATCCATAATTGCAAACAAGGACAGGAATTGATCAATTACAACTATAGCTACAAAACATCCTTACTGAATATCTCCAAAATATGCATGGATCTCTCTGTAGCATCAAGTTTACATGGCAACAAAATAACAGCAGACAAAGACTTGGAGAAATCACTAAGTCCCTGAAATCAGAAACATTACGGAGCCTAGTTTGCATGCTTGTGCTAGTCACCACAAAGATCACAAAAAAAGTACATGGCATACACCCTTGGAAAGATGGCATGGCATACAACAAAACACATGTAGAGCTCATGCCCATCAGATGCACAGATTAAATGATGCAAAAATAACAAATCTCCAAGTTCTGACAAGAACCAGCAGATAACAGCAACTAGCCCTCTTGCAACAGAGATTTGGGCATCAATATGACCTCTAATCAACATGGTGCAATTGAACAAAATGTAGAGCATCACGAGACGAACAATTTGACATATTACATGCGCGAAACGGAGCTATGCACAATGAGTTATGATGCAGAGAACAGGGGCATGTATTGTGTAAAATTACAGACTTAGAAGATTTCGGGGTTCGGGAGAGTCAACCTCGGTCAACGGATCTGGATCGGGGAGAGCTCGGGCTCGGGCTGCCGAGCGGCGGCTCGCCGGAGCGGCAGCGGGGACGGCGAGGGAAGGAGGCGGCCGTAGGGCGACGGAGGGAGGACGGAGGACGGCGGGACCGACGCTGGAGGAGGAGACCGGAAGGGGAGGCGGCGCCG
>NC_057811.1:344519761-344529538 GCF_018294505.1 Triticum aestivum
GCGGCGGAGGGAGGTGGCCAGGTGCCACGTGGCGGCACCCGATTCGCTGGACGCGGCGGCGGAGATGTCCGGCGGACGCCGGACACGTCCGGTGGCGGCGAGGGAAGCGGGTTAGGGTTTGTCTGCGTTTCGTTTTCGGGAGGGGATGCTCTTTTATAGCTAGAGGAAGCTAGGAGGCTCCAAATGAGGTGTGGTTTTCTCCCACACGATCGTGATCGAACGACCTAGAGCATGGAAGAGAGTTTGGTGGGTTTTGGGCTGGTTTTTGAGGGGGTTTTGCTGCATACACAAATGGACTTTGCGGATGCCCGGTTAACCGTTGGAGTACCAAACGACCTCCAAATGGAACGAAACTTGACCGGTGGTCTCCGGGTGGTATACTAAGGCCACTTGACAAGCCTCGGTCTATTCCGAGAATGTTTGACACCCGCTCACGAAAGAAAACAAGGGGGGTGCACCGGAGGAGATGGGAGCGCCGGATTGGGAAAACGGACAACGGGGAAAATGTTCGGATGCAAGAGACGAACACATATGCAAATGCAATGCACATGATGACATGATATGAAAATGCATGACATGAACAAAATCAAAACAAAAACAAAACCCGACCACGGAGGGAATAACATAACACATAGCCGAAAATGGCAAGAGTCGGAGTTACAAATATGGAAAGTTACATCCGGGGTGTTACAACACTCCACCACTACGAGAGGATCTCGTCCCGAGATCTAGGACTGAAAGAACTCCGGATATTCGGAACGGAGATGGTCCTCGCGTTCCCAGGTGGCTTCCCGGTCGGAATGGTGCGACCACTTCACTTTCAGGAATTTGATAGACTTGTTGCGAGTCTTGCGCTCAGTTTCTTCAAGAATAGCAACTGGGTGCTCATGATAAGACAGATCTTCTTGGAGGTCAATCTCTTCGAAGTTGATAGTGCGCTCAGGCGTCTTGAAGCACCTGCGGAGTTGTGACACGTGGAACACATCGTGCACGTTCGCGAAGTTGGAAGGAAGCTCAAGTTGATAGGCGAGGTCGCCTCTTTTGCCAATTATCTTGAAAGGACCCACGTATCTAGGGGCAAGCTTCCCTTTGATACCGAAGTGACGAGTGCCTTTCATTGGAGAGACGCGGAGGTAGACATGGTCTCCGATCTCGAAAGCCAAATCACGATGCTTACTATCATAGTAACTCTTCTGGCGCGATTGCGTGGCTTTGAGATTATCATGGATGACTTTACACATTTCTTCAGCTTCAATGATTAAGTCATTGCCAAGAAGTTGGCGTTCACCAGTCTCTGGCCAATTGAGAGGAGTACGGCACTTTCTGCCATAGAGAATCTCGAATGGGGCTTTGCCCGAACTTGCTTGGAAGCTGTTGTTGTAGGAGAATTCGGCATATGGAAGACAATCTTCCCATTTCATTCCAAAGGAAATGACACAAGCCCTGAGCATATCTTCAAGAATTTGATTGACTCGCTCGACTTGGCCACTAGTTTGAGGATGGAAAGATGTGCTGAAGCGAATATTTGTGCCCATGGCCTTCTGGAAGGAGTCCCAGAACTTAGAGGTGAAGATGCTTCCACGATCTAAAGAAATCAATTGTGGAATGCCGTGCAAGGAGACAATTCTGGAGGTGTATAGCTCTGCCAACTGAGCTGTTGTGATGGATTCTTTGATTGGAAGGAAATGAGCCACTTTAGAAAGCTTGTCAATGACAACGAAGATAGCATCATTTTCGCGCTTGGACTTTGGGAAACCAGTCACGAAGTCCATTTTGATATGACCAAACTTCCATTCTGGGATAGCAAGAGGTTGAAGGAGACCAGCTGGTCGTTGGTGTTCTGCTTTCACTCTTCGACAGACATCACATTCATTCACGAATTGAGCAATTTCTCGCTTCATTCGAGTCCACCAATACGACTGCTTGAGGTCATGATACATCTTCGTACTTCCAGGATGAATGGAAAGGAGAGAATTGTGCGCCTCGTTCATTATGACTTTCCTTAGATCACCTTTAGGAACCACAATCCGGTCCTCGAAGAATAAAGTGTCTCTGTCATCAATGCGATAGCACTTGTATTTGGAAAGACCCTTGTCGATACCATGTTTCACCTTCTTCACCATGGCATCAAGGAGTTGTGCCTCACGAATTTGATCTTCCAAAGTAGGAGAGACTATGAGCTTGGCAAGGAAGCCTTGAGGAACAACTTGGAGATTCAGCTTGCGGAAAGCTTCACAAAGATCCGGTTGGAAAGGCTTGAGGATTAGGCTGTTGCAATAAGCCTTCCTGCTTAAAGCATCTGCAATGACATTTGCTTTGCCTGGAGTATATTCGATACTCGGATTGTACTCTTGAATCATTTCGACCCATCGAGTCTGCCTGAGGTTGAGGTTGGGCTGAGTGAAGATGTACTTGAGACTCTTATGATCGGTGAAAATGTCCACTTGTCTTCCCAACAAGAGATGTCTCCACGTTATTAATGCATGGACAACTGCCGCCAACTCAAGATCGTGAGTGGGGTAGTTCTTCTCGTTGGGCTTCAACTGACGAGAGGTATAGGCCACAACTTTCTTCTCTTGCATTAACACAGCACCGAGACCTTGGAGAGAAGCATCACAGAAAACTTCAAAGGGCTTGGATTCGTCAGGAGGAGTCAAGACAGGAGCTGTGACGAGTTTCTCTTTGAGAGTGTTGAAAGCAACGTCACACTCAGGAGACCAGACATACTTCACATGCTTCTAGAGGAGGTTGGAAAGAGGCTTTGCAATCTTAGAGAAATTCTCAACGAATCTTCGGCAATAGCTTGCAAGACCAAGAAAACTGCGGAGCTGCTTGACATTCTGAGGAGGTTCCCAATTCACAATCGCGGACACCTTCTCGGGGTTAACAGCGATGCCCTTGGCAGAGATGATGTGACCAAGGAAAAGAACTTCATCAAGCCAAAACTCACATTTGGAGAACTTCGCATAGAATTGATACTCTCTGAGCTTGTCGAGCACCAATCGCAAATGTTTGGCATGATCCTTCTTATTCTTGGAGAAGACCAAGATATCATCGAGATACACCAGGACGAATTCATTGGTATAGGGGTTGAAGATGAAATTCATCATCCGAGAGAAAACTGGAGGAGCATTGACAAGGCCGAAAGACACGACAGTATATTCATAAGAACCAAAGCTTGTTCTGAATGCTGTCTTGGAAATATCTTCTTCACGAATGCGAATCTGATGATAACCCATACGAAGGTCAAGCTTCGAGAATACTTTAGCACCTTTGAGTTGCTCAAAAAGCTCATTGATGTTGGGAAGTGGATACTTGTTCTTGATTGTCTTCTTGTTCAATGGACGGTAGTCGACACAAAGTCGGTCCGTGCCATCCTTCTTCTTGACAAAAAGAACACCACAACCCCATGGAGAAGAACTCGGTCTGATCAAACCCAGACGCTCTTGTTCATCGAGCTGTTTCTTAAATTCCTTCAGCTCGTTGGGTCCAAGCTTGTATGGACGCTTGCAAACGGGTTGAGTGCCAGGCTCTAGTTCGATAGCGAACTCAACTGGCCGATGAGGAGGCATACCCGGAAGCTCTTCTGGAAAGACATCTTGATACTCGCAAACGACTGGAATTTGAGAGATGGCATTCAATTCACCCTTCTCATTGAGAGAGAAAAACCGAATGGTTTCATCACGAGCGGCAAAAATAATCACATCCTCAGAAGAGTGTGTCAATTGAATTTCCCTAGCAACACAATCAAGTTGAGCTTTGTGCTTAGAAAGCCAGTCCATCCCGAGAATAAGATCAATATCCGAGTCACCAAGAACAACTGGAGAAGACAGAAATTTATAGTCGCCCATCTTGATGGAAATATCGGGAGCAACCAAACTAGAAGTCAAAAGCTTTCCCGGAGAAACAACTTGCATAACTTTGGATAAAATCTCTGTGTCAACATTGTGCTTCAATGCAAATGGGTATGACAAGAAAGAATGCGATGCACCAGTATCAAATAAGACTTTTGCAGGAATATCATTAACTGAGAGATTACCCATTATCACATCAGTAGATTCCTCCGCTTGAGCTGCATTCATCATGTTCACCTTTGCAGACTTTGGATTATGCTTGGCCACTGCATTGCTGGAAGATCTGATAGGAGGAGGAGGAGGCAGACGCCTTTGGTTGAAGCATTTGTTAGCATAGTGACCTTTCTGCTGACACTTGTTGCAAGTCACCTCTGAGAGTGGACGGTGATAAGGAGCATTGGACTTTGGAGCTTGATTCTGAGACTTGTTCTGATAGCCAGAGTTGGAAGAGTTGGAAGAACCATGGCCACCTTTGTTCTTCTGCTGGTAAGGCTGACGAAACGGAGGAGGAGGAGGCAACCAGAACTTCTGTTGTTTAGCTGTCACAAGTGAGGAAGAAGAAGACTGAACTGCGTCTCTGACTCTCTTCTTAGAAGCCTCACACTTGAGCTGAGCAGCCTCTTGCTTCAGTGCCATATTGTAGAATTGATCAAACTGAGTAGGCTCAACAAGAACGAGAGCTAACTGTAGATCCTCTTTAAGGCCACCTCTGAAGTGATAGATCATACTCTTTTCATCAGGAACGTCTTGTTTAGCGAAGCGAGCAAGTTTCTGAAACTGGATGTTGTATTGATACACAGACATGTCGCCTTGCTTGAGATTGCGGAACTCCTCACGCTTGCTCTCAACAACACTTTGTGGAATGTGGTGCGCTTTGAAGTCCCGACAGAAGTCAGTCCAAGTGATCACACGACCTCCTCTGGAATCTTTGTATTGCTGAAACCAATCAGCGGCTTGGTCCTTGAGCTGGAAAGAAGCGAACTTGACATAGTCCTCAAGCCTGACATTGCTACATTCAAAATGCTTGTTGATGTCCACGAGCCAATCATCGGCATCCGTGGCCTCGGCACAGTAGCAGAAAGACTTGGGCTGATTTGCGAGAAACTGGTTGAGGGTAGCAAAGTAAGGCTGATTGTTGCCTTGACCTTGATTTCCTTGATTGCCTTGCCCTTGGGTGCGTTCTTGCAAGAGTTGCAGAATCATCTGAGCATTGGCGTTGGTGGCTGCCATGATAGCTTGCCATGCCTCCGGAGGCGAAGGTGGTGGCGGAGGGTTCGCTTGACTCCCTTCATTGCGATCCGGATTCTGACGCGTTGGCGGAGCCATCCTGAAGAGGGTGACATCCGTTAGCATCTTGATAGACAAATGGATAAGTAGAATCAACGGATAGAAATTGCAACATATAGTCTTCACAATACACATTCGAACGAAGATGAACGAATGAATTCCATAGTAAATCATCACAGTTCCATAAGTTGAGAAACCACTTAGAAAAAGATATAGAATCAACATATGACTTCAAAGCAACTCGAATATCACAATTCAAAACAAAACAAAGTATTGGCTTGCAGAATAAGCCGGAACAAACATATGATAGAGATTTCGTTCGAAGTTTTCATGGTGGGGCCCACACGGGCTCAATCGTACAGCACCATCATGTACAAGGCTGTGCACATGACATACGAAGCGTCCCCGAGTCGGCATAGCCAAGGACTCTTTAAGACACTACGAGACCACTGTAAAACCAACCGTGTACAGGCGGACCACTAGATGTCGAACCCCAATCTCATATCATGCGTCTGTCGAGAAGATATCCTAAGGCTACTTGAATTCCCACTTATAAACTCCCAAAACTTTCTGGTTATGCAATCTGGTGTTGGGGATACAGGGGACACAAAATATATCACCCAAACTAGCAATCCCTAGATCCAGCTGTATCCATCCGTCAACACATAACCAAGAAACCTTCGGAAATCGTTTACCTCAACCTTCGAAAAACATCCGTTATACGAGTTATGGCAATACTCCCGAACTCCCGCCCCAGTACTGGGTGGCGTCGAGGTGATCTCACCAACAACTGCATAAAAGAGATTTCGATGTCGGCGAAACTCAAGTATTCCAGAACTGCAACGATAAAGTTGTGACGACAACACCTCGGAGCTCAACTCCCCGGGACACTGCCACAACCCCTAAATGTCAGGAGGCACCAAGAACAATGTTCTCGTCACAAAACCATCGGAACGATTCCAAGATACCCGCGTGATCCTAAATTTTTTTTTAGTGAAATTTGAGGAGAGAAAAGTCAAAACTTCTACGTCAGGAGGCCTCACCAGAACGACGAAGGGACTGAGGAGTAAAAAGAATCCTACTCTCCGATATATATAATCCTAAGACTGAAAACATTTTTGGCTCTAGACTCAACAACGCCAGCGATTCGATCAAGCAGGGGGCTCCTAAGTCGGGGATGGCTCTGATTACCAACTTGTAACGCCCACGATGCGGCTATATCTCCCACGTGTCGAGGCACGACTTAGAGGCATAACCGCATAGTGGTTTTGTCGCAAGAAGGGTCATCTTCACACAATCCCATGTAATGAACAAGAATGGGATAAAGAGTTGGCTTACAATCGCCACTTCACACAATACATAAATATAATTCATACATCATCCAAAATACAAACATATAGACCGACTACGGTCAAAATCCAGATGAAAATAAGACAACCCCAAATGCTAGATCCCCGATCGTCCCAACTGGGCTCCACTACTGATCATCAGGAAAAGACACATAGTAACGACCACGTTCCTCGTCGAACTCCCACTTGAGATCGAACCCATCATCTGCACTGGCATCGTCGGCACCTGCAACTGTTTTGGTAGAATCTGTGAGTCACAGGGACTCAGCAATCTCACACCCGCGAGATCAAAACTATTTAAGCTTATAGGAAAGGATGGTGTAATGAGGTGGAGCTGCAGCGGCAATAAGCATATATGGTGGCTAACATGCGCAAGAGAGAGAGCGAGAAGAGAAGCAACGGAACGGTCGTCTTCTAGTAATGACCAAGAAGTGATCCTGAACTCCTACTTACGTCATTCATAACTCAAACCGTGTTCACTTCCCGGGCTCCGCCGAGAAGAGACCATCACGGCTACACACGCAGTTGATGTATTTTAATTGGGTCAAGTGACAAGTTCTCTACAACCAGACATTAACAAATTCCCATCTGCCTCGTAACCGCGGGCACAGCTTTCGAAAGATAATACCCTGCAGGGGTGTCCCAACTTAGCCCATCATAAGCTCTCACGGTCAACGAAGGATAAACCTTCTCCCGGAAAGACCCGATCAGTCTCGGAATCCCGGTTTACAAGACATTTCGACAATGGTAAAACAAGACCAGCAAAGCCGCCCGATGCGCCGACAAATCCTGATAGGAGCTGCACATATCTCGTTCTCAGGGCACACCGGATGAGACATCCTACGAGTAAAACCAGACCTCGAGTTTCCAAGAGGGGGCCCCGCAGTCTACTCAGTTCGGACCAACACTCGAAGGAGCACTGGCCCGGGGGGGTTAAAATAAAGATGACCCTCGGGCTCGCGAAAACCCGGGGGAAAAGGCTTAGCTGGCAAATGGTAAAACCAAGGTTGGGCCTTGCTGGAGGAGTTTTATTCAAGGCGAACTGTCAAGGGGGTCACATAAATCACCCGACCGTGTAAGGAACGCAAACTCAAGGAACATAATACCGGTATATCAGTAACTAGGGCGGCAAGAGTGGAACAAAACACCAGGCATAAGGCCGAGCCTTCCACCCTTTACCAAAATATATAGATGCATTAATTAAAAAAGAGATATTGTGATATCCCAACATATCCATGTTCCGACATGGAACAAACTTCAACTTCACCTGCAACTAGCAACGCTATAAGAGGGGCTGAGCAAAAGCGGTAACATAGCCAAACAACGGTTTACTAGGAAAGGATGGTTAGAGGCTGACATGGAAAAATGGGAGACATGATATAGCAAGTGATAGGTAGCGTAGCATGGCAATAGAGCGAACAACTAGCAAAGCAAAGATAGAAGTGATTTCGAGGGGTGGTCATCTTGCCTGCAAGGTTCTCAGAGTTGTCGAAAGCTTGATCCTCGTAAGCGTACTCGACAGGTTCCTCTTTCACGAACTCGTCTCCCGGCTCTACCCAAGACAATAACACAAGCAACGGAACCATAATCAATCACAAGAAATGCACAAACAACAAGATGCAAAACATGTATGATATGCAAGATATGATATGCGATGCATATGCGTGCTCCGGAAGGAAAAAGATGAACAAGGCAGTAGCTTGGAAAACCAAGCATGCCACTGGAAAGATGAGATGATTTCGGTCGAAATCGATATAAAGATCACCGGAATCGGATGCACGGTTTGCAAATGGCGGGCAAAACAAGAATGAGACGAATCTGCGATTAACAGCATGATAGCACTTAAAATGCAACAAGTAACAATGTTACAGCACTCCAACATGGCAACAAAGCATATTACAGTAATCTACAGGGGATGCTTGACAAAAGATGAACACTGAGCTACTGCTAGTTCACAACATATCAAGCTCAAACAAGCATAGCAAAAGTGCAAAAGATAACAGGATCTCAGACTTAGTGAAATTACTGGACATGGCAGAAAACAGCATCAGGTAGCAATGTTCAGAGCACGAAATCAACATGCTACAGGAACTTAATATAGCAAAACAAGGCATGGCAGTGTTCTACTAGATGCATATGACAAAAGTCCCTTACCGACCATAAGACAAAAAGGGACCAGAAGATATGATGGCAAGCATGTAAACATAGCAAGTTCCGTTATCAGGTTCAGACTTGGCAGAAAACAGAGCATGGCAGAAATAATAATATGAAGGCCTCTTTGTGAGCTTGATGCACTCATTACAGAGCAATTCATGACAAAAAAAGCATACCTACAGCAAGATGGCATGTTAATGAAGCTATCCATGGCAAGAGCAAATACATAGCATGTATGGATCAACTACAATAAGCTTGGCAAAATTGCATATCATGTTAAGAATCTGCCAGAAATATTTTATAGCAAAAGTAGAGCAAGATTGAGTCATGCTATGGCACTCCATAATTCCAAACATGGGCAGGTATGGATCAATTACAACTATATCTACAAAACATCCTTACTGAATATCTCCAAAATATACATGGATCTCTCTGTAGCATCAAGTTTACATGGCAACAAAATAACAGCAGACAAAGACTTAGAGAAATCACTAAGTCCCTGAAATCAGAAACATTACGGAGCCTAGTTTGCATGCTTGTGCTAGTCACCACAGAGATCAAAAAAAAATACATGGCATACATCCTTGGAAAGATGGCATGGCATACAACAAAACACATGTAGAGCTCATGCCCATCAGATGCACAGATTAAATGATGCAAAAATAACAAATCTCCAAGTTCTGACAAGAACCAGCAGATAACAGCAACTAGCCCTCTTGCAACAGAGATTTGGGCATCAATATGACCTCTAATGAACATGGTGCAATTGAACAAAATGTAGAGCATCACGAGACAAACAATTTGACATATTACACGCGCGAAACGGAGCTATGCACAGTGAGTTATGATGCAGAGAACAGGGGCATGTATTGTGTAAAATTACAGACAAGATTTCGGGGTTCGAGAGAGTCAACCTCGGTCAACGGATCTGGATCGGGGAGAGCTCGGGCTCGGGCTGCCGAGCGGCGGCTCGCCAAAGCGGCAGCGGGGACGGCGAGGGAAGGAGGCGGCCGGAGGGCGACGGAGGGAGGCCGGAGGACGGCCGGACCGGCGCTGGAGGAGGAGGCCGGAAGGGGAGGCAGCGCCGGCGCGGGTGGTGGCGCGCGGCGGCGGCGGTTGGAGCCGCGACGGCG